>NC_051177.1:211390736-211430348 GCF_013339695.2 Rhipicephalus sanguineus
AAGCTCAATCGTTGTTTCGCACTCGCTAGTTGCACCTGGTCCCATAGCAAACTATGCGAGAGAGTCGGTCTATGCACTACTCAATACTTCTCCGACAGGTGCGCCACACATCTTGGAAACTCCAGAGTCTGACGTCTATTGTGTTTGCAGTGTTTGTTATCTAATGTAATGAGGGTTATTGGACAAACCTCAAGAACCGTGCAGTAGAACACAGGGCGAAGAAGAGGTGGTGTTCGAACGCAGATCTCGTGGTGCATCCGCTCGTGATGATGATCGTGATGATGTTCGTTCCTTCATTATAATTGCCCCCGTCGAGGAAGATGAAGCCATCCTAGCGATCTAACTGGTGAAACAAGCGGTCGCAAGTACGGTTTCAAGCGATCTACGTGAACAATATCATGTCCACGCCGACGGCCGACGGCGCTCGCCGAGCTGCGTAAGCGGTTCAATGGCGTAATTGACAGATAATGTGCGCTCGACTACGCGGTAGGGGCCATGGTAATTTGAAAGTAGTTTGGTAGACAACCAGTGCGCAGCAATGGTACATGCAGCCATACAAGTGTTCCAGGTGCGAACGTTGCAGCAGGAGGTGGTCATCATGGCCTCTTTTCTGGCGTTGTTGGTTTGTTGTAGTAAGATGCTTGGCTAGTTGGCGGCATTCTTCAGCGTGACGGGCGGCTTCTGACACGGTCGTGCACTCGGATGCATCTGGTGCGTATGGCAGCAAAGTGTCGATAGTGTGCGTCGGTTGGCGACCATTCAGAAGGAAGAATGGGGAAAATCCGGTTGTGCTTGCGTAGCGTGTTATAGGCGTAGGTCACAAATGGAAGGACCAGGTCCAGTTTGTTTGGTCAGATGCAACATGCGTCGCGAGCATGTCACCCAGGGTCGATTAAACCGCTCAGTCAGACCGTTCATCTGAGGATGATAGGCAGTACTCGTCCGGTGTACAATATGGCACTGGTGGAGAAGTGCTTGAATTACATCGGAGAGAAATACACGGCTACGGTCACTGAGGAGTTCGCGAGGAGGGCCATGACGGAGCACAAACCGATTGAGGATGAAAGATGCGACGTCCTGAGCGGTGGCCGTGTGAAGAGCAGCGGTTTCGGCGTACCGTGTAAGGTGGTCCGTAGCAACGATTGCCCATCGGTTACCTGCCGTAGTCAATGGCAAGGGTCCATAAAGGTCAATTCCGACGCGTCGAATGGGCGGTCTGGGCACGGAAGCGGCTGTAGTGAACCTGCTGCGGGATGCTGTGGTTGTTTCCGTCGCTGACACTCGTGGCAGCCACGAATGACTGACGGACATAGGTAACATTCCGCGCCAGTAATACCGTTTCCGTAAGCGCTCATAAGTCTTGAAGACACCTGCGGGACACATCGGGTCGGAGTGAAAGGACGCGCAGATTGTTGAGCGCAGCGTTCGGGGAATAACGAGCAGCCACTTCCTGCCATCTGGGGAAAGTTTGCGCCGGTACAAGAGGCCGTCTCGAATGCTGAAGTGTGAAGCCTGGCGTCGTAGTGCTCGAGGGTTGGAAGTGTGGGTGCCTCAGATAACACGTCAGAAGCGAACTCTCCATGGATCGTTACGCTGGGCAGAGGAGACTGTGTCGACGTCAGGATCTGACACCGTGTGGTCTATAGAGGATATGGATGCAGTCTGAGTGGATAGTGGTGACCGCAAGAGCGCATCAGCATCGGCGTGCTTGCGGCCGGAACGGTATACGACGCGGATGTCATACTCTTGAAGTCGGAGCCCAACGAGCAAGGCGACCTGACGGATCCTTCAGCGAAGACAACACGCATAATGCATGGTGGTCCGTAACCACATCAAGCGTGCGGGCCTATAGTATGGGTGGAACTTGACAAGTGCCCAAATTATGGCCAGGCATTCTTTTTCAGTAACGCTGCAGTTTGATTCAGCCTTGGTGAGCGTTCTGCTGGCGCATGCGACGACATACTCAGGGAACCCAGGCTTTCGTTGAGCGAGAACCGCCACCGAGGCCGACACCAGCTGGCGTCTGTGTGCACCTCAGTTGCAGCCGTAGGGTCGTAGTGGCGCAATATAGGTGGTGATGTCAGGAGGACGCCAAAAGAGTAGAGAACGCTTTATCACACTCGGAGGACCAAGACGAGACATCGGTGGCGCTGCTTAAAAGTTGTGTCCAAAGGCGCAATTATAGAGGCGAAGTTGCGCACCAAACCGGCGAAAGCTAGGAGCATTAATCCTATGAAGCTCCTAACTGCTTTACAGTCGTCGGTTTGGGGAAGTCGGCGACAGCGCGTAATTTAGCCGGGTTGGAAGTATGCCGTTCCTGGATACGACGTGACCGAGAATCGTGAGTTCCCGTGCAGCGAAGCGGCATTTTCTTGAGATTCAGTTGGAGCTGAGCATTCCTCAGACACGTCCGGACATGTTTCAGGCGTACAAGATGTGTTGCGAAGTCTGGCGCAAAAACAACAATATCATCGAGGTAGCAGAGACATATGTTCCATTTCAAACCCCGTAGAACCGAATCCATCATGCGCTCGAAGGTGGCCGGCGCATTGCAGAGCCCGAAGGGCATGACATTGAATTCATATAAACCGTCAGGTGTGTCGAAGGCTATTTTTGGACGATCGGCATCTGCTAAGGGCACTTGCAATAACCTGAACGCAAATCTAATGATGAAAAAAACTCGGCCCCTTGTAAACAATCAAGGGCGGTCGTCAATCCTGGGCAAAGGGTACACGTCCTTTCCGAGTGACCTTATTTAAGCGCCGGTAATCCACGCAGAAGCGAATCGAACCATCCTTCTTTTTAACTAGAACCACAGGTGATGCCCACGGACTTTGTGAAGGTCGAATAACGTCGCGTTTAAGCATATCATCAACATGTTCGGTAATAACTTGACGTTCGGTGGGTGGAAACACGGTATGGTCGCTGTCGCACTGGCGCGTTGGAGCCTGTGTCGATGTAGTGAGAATGGTAGACGTTCGTCCCAGGCCAGGTTGAGCAACGTCGAAAGATTCGCGGAACTGGTACAGCAGCTGGAGAAGATCAGAGCGTTCAGATGGCGACAGTCCGTCTGCGATCGACGAATTGAATAGGTCGGACGGTGGTACATCAGAAGGGTTGAGGGCACCGATAGCTTCGAGGTCGATGCCAGATGAACCTTGCTGCATGACAAAAATGTGTCCTTTGTCAATGGCCTGCACGCGTCCAAGAGATTCACCTTTAAACAGTTGGATGGGATACCGAAAGGGATTGGTGACGCAGAGAACGCTGTTTCCTTGAGAAATGGAGAGGGTCGAATAAGGCAGAAGAAGTGGTTTTCGACAGAGGAACAGGCTTGATGGCTCAAAGAAGGCAGTTTCGTCACAAATGCCGGCGCAGAACACGGGTAGCAGAAGAGCTGCTGCCGGGGGAATTTCAGTGTTTCTTTCACGACTAGTTTGTGTGCGGCTTGCAGAATGTGGTTGTAGGACTGGTCGTAGAACGGGAAGAGTTCAAGTTCAGACCTGGTACAATGATAACAGCATGATGACGAGATAAAAAAATCCCAGCCAAGTATGATGTCGTGCGAGCAGGATGAAAGGACGATAAACTCAACAATGTAGTGGTCCTTCGCGATGATCAGTCGGGCAGTGCAGGCGGCTATAGGCCGAACAGGTTCTCCATTCGCTGTTCGCAAGGACATCTTATCAAGAGGCGTGGTCACTTTTCGAAGCTTGCGGCAAAGTTAGGCGTCTATAACGGAAACGGCAGCACCGGTATCGACAAGCGCGTAGGCATGAGTACCTTCTACAAAAACTTCGACAATGTTCGACGGCAGAGTTCGAGGACTTGAGCATTTCGACAGCGCAGTTCTTGCCTCCTGAACTGCGGCGGCTAGTTTCCCTCATTTTCAGGGGCTGGCCGACGACGCATTGGTGACAAGGAGCGGCGACGGGGTGACGGTGAGCGACGAGACGTAGGTTGCGGGTAGTCACGTGAGAACGTGCTTGATTGAATATCCGGACTGTCATAACGAGATAGGGGGCGGTTCATGGAGTTGTTCTGTGAATGGGCGTTGGTGTATCCTGGCACGCGACGACGGCAGTATCGGGCGATATGGCCGGGGCCGCCGCATGCGAAGCAGATCGGCCGGAGCGATGGGAGCAGCGCATGCGGCGAACGGCTGAGTCGAGGCTGGGGTAGCGAGGGGAGCAGCCCACGTGGCGGGCGGCTGAGCCGGAGCTGAGGTATGCGGCACACCATGGAACGGCGGGGGCTGGTGTAGCTGCTGGCGCTTTACTGCCTCAGCGTAGGTAAGAGGCGCGGCGACAGGGTGCTGCGGAAAGGCACCGGCATGGCCTCGGAAATCTGTTCCTGAAGCACATGTTGGAGCACGGGAGCCAATGGTGTTGGGTGCCGCAGCGGCTGCTGCTGTGAGAGCTCTTGACGCTGAGAAAAAGGCAGGAGAGAAAGCTGACGAGCCACTTCCTCACGCACGAAGTCTTTCATTTGTGCCAGAAGGTAGGACTGGTCAGGCATGACGTCCCGTGCAGTTACTGGTTGGATCGTCTGGGATGAACGTCGCGTGAGAGCTCGTTGCCTTTTCAATTCGTCATAGCTCTGGCACAGAGTTACAACTTTGGAAACAGTGCTAGGAGACTTCGCGAGGAGCATCTGGAAAACATCGCCGTCGACACCCTTCGTGATGTGCTGTATCTTGGCACTTTCGCTCATTGAGGCATCGACGCGCCTGCAGAGATCGATGATGTGCTCGATATAGGCGGTGAAAGTTTCACCTGGTTCCTGTGCCCGTGCCCAGACGTTGTTTCGGTGCGTAACTTCCTTACGGCCGGGCGACCGAAAACGGCTGATATTGCCTCCTTGAAAGCAGCCCAGTTCTCAAACTCAGACTCGTGATTCGTGTACCACAGCTTCGCCACGTTGGCGAGGTAAAAGTTCACAGTGCCCAACTTCGCAGCGTCATCCCACCGGTTGGGTCCACTCACTTTTTTGTAGGACGACAGCCAGTCCTCGACGTCCTGGTCTTCTGTTCCCGCAAATATCGGGGGGTCTCGCTGGTGAACTGGCCCGGGGCAGACAGCGGCTGCGAGAGGTGGCGTCTGTTGGGAAGCGTGAGCTTGCATGGTCGACGGCAGTGTGCGGGATCGGAGTTCCAGGGCGTAGGCGATGGGGTTACCCCGCACGATCCACCAAATGTAATGAGGTTTATTGGACAAGCCTCAGATCCGGGTGGTAGAACACAGGGCGAAGAAGATGGTGGTGTTCGAACGCAGATCTCGTGGTGCATCTGCTCGTGATGATGATCGTTGAGCTCCCTGTCATTGAGTTCGTTCCTTCATTATATAATTTTATAACAAATCAATAAAGATTACAGATGTTCTTCTGTGATACGGGCGTCATGCCGGATTAACGGCAATTGTGATTCCAGTGTTGGCTCCACCTAATAAAAATTCCTATCATTCAGGAAGCTATATTCAAACGTTGTTCGACCCTGGATGAATACGCTAACGAAAGTTACTTGTGATATTCGCACCATCGCATCTTGATGTGCACTTCATTCCGATAATACTGACCTCTCTGCTAGAAAGAGAGTGCTTACGTAAGGTCAGTCGATAAGTTGCCCTTTAAACGCCAGTTGTCCTTTAAACGCCAGTTGCCCTTTAAACGCCAGTTGCCCTTTAAACGCCAGTTGCCCTTTAAACGCCAGTTACCCTCTAAACGCCGTTGCCCTCTAAACGCCAGCAAAGCCACGATGTGCGCACAGCTCCTACGCTTACAAAAACACGTCGATCCACCTCGTAGCGCTTGGCTGAAAGCCATAAAATGCAGTAAGAAAACTACTCGCTGATTGCTTCGCATGAAACCGATTCCCACAAGGCATGGGATCTGCCATTTTATTTTAAATGCGAAGCATTTCTTAGCGAACCTCAGGCACTTTGGCCGTTTCTATCTACGTATCTATCTATCTATCTATCTAGCCGCCTACGTCTCGGCGCTCTCCTGGTGGTCTCCATAACTTGTAATATGCCAAGATTGGCGTAGCAGGGGATCAGTGTATGACGAACACAATTCACTGGTCATCACCTGAATAACGAAAAATACCTGTCGCATACGTAATGAAACCCTTTCTCTCAGTCACGTGTGGCACATGCCCGTACACCAGAGTTCATGTTATGCGGGTATGTGCCACAGGTGATACAAAGTCTCAACCAACACAGTAACCACGAACACACACATATTGACACGCGGAAAGTGATAATATTAATAATTGTTGGGCTTTTATATCCCAGAACTACGATATGATTATGAGAGACGCCATAGCGAAGGGCTCCGGAAATTTTTACCATTGGGTGTTCTTTAACGTGTACCGAGATCGCACAGTACACAGTCATCTAGCAGTTTTCCTCCAGCGAAATGCGACCGCCGCGACCGGGATCGAACCTGCGACCTTCGTGTCAGCAGCCGAGCACCGTAACCGCTACACCACCGCGGCGGACGCAAGGAAAGTGAGGAAGCTGAAGACAGAACACCCGGGGAAGACGCTCAACTACCATCCACTCGTCCAAGTCGTCCGCAACGTGGACCACGTGGATTACGCAAAAACCTGGGTCAATGCTTTCTGCAATAAATCTGCTGAGAAAACTAGGCCTCTCATCATTACCGGTGACTTCAACATTGATTTATCAAGACCCAACAATGATTGGTGCTTATACTGTGTGAAAGACGGCCTGGATGTGGACAGGGCATCAAAAGACCTCGCTGCCACGTCCGCGACAGAAGGCATCATAGATCACTTCATCGTAAGAGGAATCCAGGATTTCCACCAGCTTCACAATATCTCGCACTTCACTACACTTAGATTCCTCATAACCGCGATCACGAACGGATCCGATAACAAGTCCGGTCCAGCTGCTGGTGCTCACTGGTCACTTTAATGAAGGCGTTGTTCAAGAACTGTCAAGAACCCATTTACACATACACATGGGTTCGCGAAACGTGCGTGCGTTCTCCGCCATAACAGAAAAGTATAAGCATAACAACTGTAACTGTGACTGTAACGTACATGCAGTGCGCCTGCGCGTGGCACTCGGCTATGCATATATCTAGGGAAACTATCCTGAATGAAGCTTAGTTGCGAGTAACGCCTGTCCTGTGCATCTGTGTTCTTTCTTTGTCCTGTTCGGATTCGTGCTATCCAGTATTGAAGAATATAAGCTTACCGCGTCTGGTGTTGGTAACACCCATGTTGCTGTTGGCATCGTTACGCAACTGTAAACAACGGGTTATATAATACATATGCTACTCTTGAACATATGAGTGTGCGTATACCACTTCCACATTTCTCTAGCGTCATTCCCTAACCTTTCGCCCAATGTGAAAAGTTACGCCAAAGACACCATCCTGCGCATGCTTCGCATCATGTCGATTTCCCACGGCAGGTGGGATCTGTCGAATTTTTTTTAATCAAGAAACTCGCCAGCAGAGGCTGCCTGCGTCGGCGTTGTCTCTCGCGGGTGAGGGCGCGTTCTCGCTCCTTGCGAGCTGATAGTTCCTCGTTCATCGAAGAAAGAGCGTTTCCATAGTCAACGCGCGCCGTTCACACTGTCGCCACACGGCGAGCGTTGAGGTGGTGGTGCCTTCTCTTGTGCTCAAGCAAATGGACTGTCCCGACGGCAGACGACGATGCACGATGCACGCCGACACGCTGAGACCCTAAGGTGCTCCGCCCGGAAAATGAAAATTGCGCTGTGTGTGTCTTCTTCTTTGTTGTCCATGTATTTCTTGTTGCGCAGTCGTACTGATCTAACATGAAGGGCGACGCACAAAAAAAGCCGGGATTAGCTTGCACTAGTGGCGCAAGGCTAAAGAGGACAGCGGAGCTGATCGGTTCCTAGCTGGCCGCGGTCATACGAAGAAATGCCAACTGGTGCCAAGTTCCAGTCGAGTTCAGTCCAATCGCCTCTCGCCGTTTTAGCCGTACTACGTCGTGGACTACTTTAAACAAGTCAAGTGCAGGTCTCGCTTGGCAGTGCGCCGCGATTCCTGGTAAGCGGCTTCCTCATCGGCAGTGCGAACTTTTTTCGGTCTCCCCATGTCTGCGTCTGGCGGCGCCCGCCGCCGCCACGTGCCGGCTTCATACAGAACGATAGCCGTGATACAGAACGCAGTTGGCCGTGACGTCACGGCTGGCGCGACCGTGCAGTTGCGCGCAGTGTCCAGGCAGGCGGTCTGGTGGCGGAGCAGTGTATGGGCTAGCGAAGTAGGCGCACGGTTGTGCATACGGTTACTAGGCAACTCGCGGTGACGTCACTGCGGCGCGGAGATTTTTGTTCCTGCTGGACAGATTACAGCCGGCTTAAACAACTCGGCTGTTAAAAAGGAGCACGTACGACCGCCTCTCTACGAACTGTTTTAATTATTATAGGCCGCAATACGTACTACACATATAGTATACGGCACCGGACAAAGACGTGGTTGGAACCGCAGCCATGCATAAAGACAACGATAGTAATTGTTTTTCGGCTTCATGTGACGAAATCTAGCTTTAGCATTTGCTACATCTTCGCTTTATCCTCACTCCTAAAAAAATGGAGTGACCCTCTCTCCTTTAAGGGGGAAACGGCGATGTCCCCAATGTTCGTCTTCAAATGGAGGAACTTTCCTCCCTTTTCAACGGAGAAACCGTTCCTCCTCCGTCAAAATCAAAATGGCTGACGCCAAGCCAGTTAGCGAGCAATAGATTTAGGCCTAGCGAGTGCATCGATTCTCGACTGATAAAGAGTATGCGGTACTGGTAATCACAAAAAACGGTCCCGCTGAGCTTAATATCGAACGATACGACAATAAAATCAAGCAGACAAACCTGTGGTGATGAAACCTCGCGAAACGGAACGACGGAACTCGTACGTTTCGCTCGGCCAGCAAGACGGCGTTCACTTTACAAGAGACAGATACTGCAAAGGAGTTCTCACCCGGAGACTGGACGTTACGCTAGCTGTCTTTATTTCTCGAAGCATCACGTGGTGTAGCGACGTTATCCACGCGTTTACGGGGCAATAGGCCCCGACACGTGCCTCCAAAAGTACATTCTTTAGCAGCAAAACAATCCCGGCGCAGCAGAGCATAGTTTCGATAGATAGATGTTCAAAAATATATAAGTGGAGCTGTGAGAGCGCCACAGCCGTGAAGTAGGTGGTAGCTGGCGTCCTCTAGAGGGATTAAACAATATTAAAAAAGTGTTTCTGACTGAGGCGGCGTACGTTGATACTACAATATGGCAATTCGGCCAGGTGAGCCCATTCATCGATTACTCAAGGACACGGAAGCTTCATACACATTTTATTAATACGCACACATTCACTGGGCATACGCATATACACACACTCACTCAATTCAACACATACAAAATTCATTCACATGTATACAGCCTCAACAATTCACTACAGACGCGTACGTACAGACGTGTTTACACTAGTGATGCAGAACTATCGATAGTACTATCGATACTATCAATAGCCGAGTCACTATCGAACTATCGATGGTAAAAAATACTATCGATAGTGCTATCGATAGTAAAAAATTCGATGGTACTATCGATAATATAAAATCAACAGCACGGACTCATTGCAGAATAAACTTGGTTCCCCGAGGAGCAGGCTGAAGGGCAAGCAAGTTGACGTGCTAGTGTTTTTCACGTGAGTGCTTTGCTGGCACATGATCATAAAGTCAATCTGTTCAGCTGAAGCGGAAAGGAAGGCGTTGCCTAGGGTAGAACTGCGCGACTTCAAACTTACATTGCATTTTATGATTTCAAAAAAAGAAAAAAGCATATCAAGATGTAAGTTTGTTAATTGTAAGGATTAACTGGTTGATTTTGGATGTGAATTTATTGATGGACATATTATGCCATTTTCACTGCGCAAACAATTTATTTCTTTCGCCGAAATTTGCTCATAAATTAAGCGAAGCTGATAGTAGGCTATCGCAAATATTTTGGAAATAAGGCCGGCCAGCAACAGCATCATTATTCACAACACTATCGATAGTCTTTCACGTGGTTGTGACGGTAAAAATGCTGCAGCAAGACTGGAAAATACGGAGCTCTTTATGTGGGCTAACTTGTGTCCAGAAAATCAAAACTCAAAATACAAGCGATACACGCTGCGCACTGATAGCGGCCAGAACAGTTGTCGGCCATCGAGTAATCTGATCATCGGTGGAACGCGTCGTTGTTATACATCAGTGATTGAACCGTTCCAGCGTTGTCGCTGGTTCTCGCTTAAGCTCTCGAATAAACTTCACTATTCACGTCGGCACGTAATCTTAACAGAATGATCTGAAAACAACACTCTTAAAAAAAATGGAGTGACCCTCTCTCCTTTAAGGGAGAAACGGCGATGTCCCCAATGTTCGTCTTCAAATGGAGAAACCGTTCCTCCCTTTTCAATGGAGAAACCGTCAAAATCAAGATGGCTGACGCCAAGCCAGTGAAGCGAGCAATAGATTTAGGCCTAGCGAGCGCATCGATTCTCGACTGATAAAGAGTATGCGGCACTGGCAGTCACAAAAAAACGGTCCCGCTGAGCTTAATATCGAACGCTATGACAATAAAATCGAGCAGACAAACCTGTAGTGATGAAAACCTCGCGAAACGGAACGACGGAACTCGTACGTTTCGCTCGGCCAGCGAGACGGCGTTCACTTTAAAAGAGACGGATACTGCAAAGGGGCTCTCACCCGGAGACTGTACGTTACGCTTGCTGTCTTTATTTGTCGAAGCGTCACACGGTGTAGCGACGTTATCCACGCGTTTGTGCCTCCAAAATGTACATTCTGTCGCACCAAAACAATCCCGGCGCAGCAGAGCATAGTTTCGATAGATAGATGTTCAACTTCATATAAGTAGGTGGAGCTATGAGAGCGCCTCGGCCGCGAAGTAGGTGGTAGCTGGCGCCATCTAGAGGGATTAAACAATACTAAAAAAAAAGTTGTTTCTTACTGAGGCGGCGTGCGTCGATACTGCACACGGCATTTCGGGGAGGTGGACCCATTCATGGATTACTCAAGGACACCGGAAAGTTGATACGCACATGTTCACTAGGCAGACACATAGTACGCACATTCAATTCAATACATACACAATTCATTCGCATGTATAAAACCTACAACACAAACAATTCACTACAGACGCATACGTATAGACGTTTACACATACCCCTCTAAGAAGCGCTGGCCCTTATATAGTCATTGAATTACAGTGGACCATAGTGGCACAAAGATGCGTCATTTTTCTTCAACACTTTACGATTTCATGGCTGCGTCACAATATACGCCGACATTCTTAAATGTTAGCTATGGCTTAGCCAAGCGGACAAGTAAATCTAAAGCCGCATGATAATGAACAATATAATTACAGAGAGTTGATTAGTTAGTGCGAAAACGACCATATTGTGAACCATTCATACCATTCCGGCGACATTTTGAAGTAGCGCCATCTTCCGACAGCGGCCACATATGAAATTTCTCTTCTTATTTCTTTATTTTCAATAATTACTGTGTGAGGGCGAAACATCGGCAACATAGTTCAGATTCCGTCGCCTTCGTCGCGCGCCGACTTCGTTGAGTGGTTTGGCGTTAACATCTGTTCACATTCTGTTCATGCGTTGACCACAAGTATGACGATGGGCCATGGATTCTTTCAACTGCTAGCCCTTCAGTGACAATGCTTCTGATGCGGTACGGCCGTCTCATTTGTGTATACGTACGTTACAACGCGGGTCGTGCGAAGAAACAAGACAAGATGGCCTCGCACCGGACGGTGGTCTTTCGAGAGCGATGTCAGTGGCTCTTGGCGTCGCGGCAGCTCGATTACTTGAGTAGAGAAACTGGCGCTACACCGCGCGAATTATGGAGAAGAACGCTACCCCACTACGTGTTCTGTAATATTTCAGTACGCTGTACCTACATGCTGCTCTGCTACTGTTACGTCACGGTATTCGCCTGGCGTGTGAAATTGTGGTCATTGTGCGACAACTGTGTAGTTGTCATTGTGGCGGTGGTTTGTCTTGCGTTAGATTTGGAATACTCTTTTCACAAGGTGAGTGAGAGTGTTAGTGATTACCCACTGTGCACAGCTGTCATTAGAAGCGCATTTTGTGTTGAGTTTCGCACGCCAAAGCAAATCCTGAGAACGAGAGATACATACTGCACGCGTGCATAAGTCGGTCCTAATTCTCAGTGATGGCATGCGTATTCCAAAACGCATGTGATTGAGAATTTTGGCTTAATTGACAGAAGTCATTGACTTATTTTTCAGATATGTGCAATTATGATGCAGGTTAACGTTAAAATGCAGCCACGGCGGCCACATTTCAATGGGGGCGAAAGGCAAAGAACACCCATGTGCTTATGTTCGGGTGCACGTTAAAGAACCCCAGTTGATCGAAGTTAATCCGTAGTCCCACACTACGGCGTGCCTCATAATCATACGGTGGTTTCGACACGTCAAACTCCAGCAATTATATGTTATCGTACTTTCACGCATGCACTGTCCAGTGGTATCACGTTTGCTAAAATGTTGTAAAAATTAACCTTCATGCTTCTTTATATTGCTTGTTGCGCCCCGCCACTGTGGTCTAGTGGTTATGGCGCTCGACTGCTGACCCGAAGGTCGCGGGATCGAATCCCGGCCGCGGCGGCTGCATTTTCGATGGAGGCGAAAATGTCTGAGGCCCGTGTACTTAGATTTAGGTGCACGTTAAAGAACCCCAGGTGGTCAAAATTTCCGGAGCCCTCCACTACGGCGTCTCTCATAATCAATCGTGGTTTTGGGACGTTAAACCCCAGATATTATTATTATATTGCTTGTTGCATTGATAAGTGCTATAAGTGCTGTGTAAAAGTAAGAACGCGTGCTCTAGCCAAGTATGTTAACGCCGAAAAAAGTTGAATTATTGGTGTACCGTCGAAGGTGTTCATTAAAACAAGACTGTTTTGTGAAGCGGGACTTATTGTATTTATGACAAGCAGATCGTGCGCAAGCGTATACAAACAACACGAGACACACGGAAGTATGCGGCGCATCGCGCACACGCCGAGCCTATAAAAAAAAAAAGAACTCCACACACGTTACTCAACACATAGAACAAACACAATGAACGTCACTCGTGTGTTGCTCGCATCAATCCTAGGTACAAGTAATTGCACGCGACTGGCCGAGATCGGTAGCACTGGATAGTCCGGTCTGAGGCTGCCGAGTGACCGCGAAGGGCAGCTGCTCTCCGCAGCACGGAATCACGATTGAACTCGGCGTGCGCATGCGCGCGCGCGCAACTCACGTGGTTGAGGAGAAGAAAGTGAGAAAGTTTCTCCCTTGGCGCTTGCCGCAAGAGGGCGCGACGAGTAAATCGTCCGCAAAGGAGAAAGTCGCGGCTCCGAAGGAGGAACGGAGCCCGTTGCTCCATTCTCGCTCCTTTTTTAGAGTGAATCGTGAAGCTTCTCAAACAGTACGGTGTGGTCCCCTTCAAACGTTGCTAGCAGTCTTTGTGTTTGTGTCTCTGTGTTTGAGTATTTGTGTTTCAAAACCGAATACATAAAAGAGCAATAAACACGCGTTGCAGTAATATCGCCAGCAATATTAACGATGGTACTACTGATTGCACTATCGATAGTAGTGCTATCGATAATGTGTTTACACTATCGATAGTTTCAAAAAAACTATCGATGCTATCGATAGTCAATTTACCGATAGTTCTGCATTATTACTTCAATGACAATGCTTATGATGCGGTAACGGCCGTCACAGTTGTGTATACATACGTTACAACGCGGGTCGTGCGAAGAAACAAGACAACATGGCCTCGCACCGGATGGTGGTCTTTCGAGAGCGATGTAAGTGGCTCTTGACGGCGCCGCGGCAGCTCGATTACTTGAGTAGAGAAACTAGCGCTACCCCGCGCAAATTATGGAAAAGAACACTACCCGCACTACGTGTTCTGTAATGTTTAGTACGCTGTACCTACATACTACTCTGCTACAGTTACGTCATGGTATTCGCCTGGAGTGTCAAATTGCGGTCATTGTGCGGCAACTGTGTAGTTGTCGTTGTGGCGGTAGTTAGTCTTGCTCTGGATTTAGAATACTCTTTTCACAAAGGTAAGTGAGAGTGTTACTGATTGACCACTGTGCACAGCTGTCATTAGAAGCGCATTTTGTACTGAATTTCGCACGCCAAAGCAAAATCCTGAGATCGAGAGATACATAACTGCACGCGTGCATAAGCCCGCCCTAATTCTCAGTGATGACATGCGTAATCCCACACGCATGTGATTGAGAATTTTGGCTTAATTGACAGAAGTCATTCAACTTGATTTTCAGATGTGTGCAATAATGATGCAGTTTAACGTTAAACTGCATCCACGGCTGGTCGCATTTCGATAGGGGCGAAAGGCAAAGAACACTCGTGGGCTTATGTTCGGGTGCACGTTAAACAACCCCAGGTGATCGAAATTAATCCGTAGTCCCACACTACGGCGTTCCGCATAATCATATGGCGGGTTTTGACACGTAAAAACTCCAGCAATTATATATTATCATACATTCACGCATGCACGTCCAGTGGTATCGCAATGCCCATAGACTGTCGCGCCACCGAGCGGAATTCAGGAGCGTCCTTCTCGAGGAGGGTTAGTAGACGACAAATGGCGGCACTATGCAGTCGCTCCCTTGTTCGGCTGTGCTAGCCTCAGTGTTAACGCGTTGGTAAGAAAGGAACACTACGACTTTGCATGTTCCCTGCATCAGTGAACAAACCGGGCCCTCCGTGACACGAGAAATCTGATTCGTTCTTGCGAGACGCGAAGTTTTCGTGTGAAAATGCGTTCGCAACTCGCGCTTTCAATGCTACCCCCACAGTGTACACATACTATCAGCTTCGCGAGGCTTTCTGTAGCCACGTAGGTAAGTTAAATGTTATCGTGTGACATATTCAGTAGAAGCTCACCCTGTTTTACTTGCATATATAATTGGTCAGTGTTCTTTTACTGCATGAGTCCCATAACACTGTAGCGGGAGGGAGGGTCGCGCGGGCTCGCGATATCGCTCATGTATAACTGAGCGATCTCAAGTGGCGATAGCCATATTTAAAATAGGGCCTCTATCTTGTCAGCAAGCGCTGTTACGAATCGTGCGAGCGACGTTTTCAATCATTCGAGTGATTCCGCTTCCTGCTCGACGCCTTTCGGGGAGCGAACGCTTTCCATCCACGCCGTCCCTTCGCCAGTGTGTTGGGTTTCATAGCCACCGCTGCGCCGCTTGTTTTTGTTACGTTTGTTGATAGGTGGCAGCACACTGCAACGCGATTTGCTGTTGACCTGTCTGTAGAGCAAAACGTTCTCCGCGCCCAGACGTCTCTCTAATTGTAAACGTGGTGACGCGGAGTGGTCGAAGTCGTTCGGCGGAGGAAATTCTTCAGATGCTTTCAGCAAGTGATATTGAAAAGAAACCATCTGACGACGAGGATTTTTTTCACTGGACGTAGAAGACTGTGAAAGCACCGAGAGTGGATAGCGACGATGAACAACCAGTGCTAACTCACGACGAGCGAGTTGCACTTCACGTCCCCTCGTGCGTTACTGTTCTTTAACGCTCGTAACTCGTAAGTCACTTTGACGTATTAATGTATAATATCTTGAGCGAGATCGAAATAAAGCATAGTTCCTCTTGTGCATTGCATGTATCATAATTATTGTGGATATTATGGAGCGCCGCATGCCGCAACACGCTCGAGCTCGACCAGCGCAGCGAAATGGTTAGAGCGATGGATCGTGCAGTCACGGCCACAATCCACGCCTCTCGGCTAACTTCTTCGACGTTGCGAAAAGGACACGTTGCTGCATTCTTTTCAATATTCATATTTCGATTGTGCTGATCGAGCCTGTAAAATGCGAGGAAGTAAATTGCGCACGGCTACAGTCTCAGCATGGCTGTGACACAAGCGCTACTGAATGGCATGTTAAATGCTTGTGTTCCGTTTGAAGACGTAACTCCGCGTTTTCCGATTGCGAAGTAATGACGAAAGGGTATTATCACAGAACACTTTTTGTTTGTAAGCCATCATCACGCGCAGCAGCGATGGCGCTACTCGCTGGCGGCCTACTACTGCGGCAAATCCGTCAGGCAGGCTGGGTACGTACTACCTCGGAGTGCCGTTCAGCTCATACGTCAATTCTAGTTTCATTACAGGTTTATGTAGCACGCAACCAGGATTTCGCAAAGCATCGTTATGCACGGTTAACGAGCTGAAATATAACCTTTCACTTCGTAGCAAATAATTAGGTGGCGAGCACATAGACTTTCCATGGTTTGGGAAAGTATTTTAGTCTCGTATCCATTTCAGCGCAGCTCATGACTTCATCCAGTGAAAGTGGCACGGTCCGTACGTCCGCACGTCCTAATCTGTTCCTATGCTAACAAAAGGGTTGACCCTCTTCCTGGCGCCATGTTGAAAAGCACGGCGCGCACCTTAGTTCGTGGGCATTGCGAATAACGTTGCTTAAATGTTGAAAAAAATAACTTCCATGCATCTTTATAATTCTTGCTGTATTGATAAGTGCTATAAGTGCTGTGCAAAACTAAAAACGCGTGCGCATTCAAAGTATGTTAATGCCGAAAAAAAATCAAATTATTGGTGTACAGTCTAAGGTGTTCATTAAAACAAGACTGTTTTGTGAAGCGGGACTTGCTGTATTTATGACAAGCAGATCGTGCGCAAACGTATAAAAACAACACGAGACACTCGAAAGTATGCGGGGCATCGCGCACACGACGAGCGCTAAAAAAACAGAAAGAAAACAAGCACCACAGACACAGAACAAAAACAATGAACGTCACTCGTGCATTGCTCGTATCAATCCTAGGTACGTACAAGTAATCGCGCGCGACTGGCCGAAGTCGGGTAGCACTGGATAGTCTGGATGCTGCTGAGTGAGTCCGAAAGGGTGGCCGCTCTCCGCAGCACTAATCACGCCGTAACTCGGCGTGCGTATGTGCGTTCGAGCAAGACCACGCTGTTGAGGAGAAAAGTTTCTCCTCTGACGCTTGCCGCAAGAGGGCGTGACGAGTAAAGCGTCCGAAAAGGAGAAGAAGACGCTGGCTCCAGGGAGAAACGGTGCCCGTTGCTCCATTCTCGCTCCCTTTTATATTTTCAGAGTGCTTGTACACGTAAGAAGGCGTTGTGACAGACCGAGTTGTATGAAATAAAAGAAAACAACACATATTATCTTTGTTTTTATTCATAGCTGTGGTGGTCCGCATACGTATCTGTCCTGCATAGACTACTTTACGGATAGATTTTGTGCCGCCATATTGGTCTGTTAACGTTGCGTTTTGTATCTTTAACAACGAACAGTTTCATGCACATGCATGAAAACGACTGGGTTGATGCAGTCGACGTTTCACGAACTTGTGAATTCACGTCACGACATAAAAAAAAATCTGGCAGATCGCACGTACTGTGCGAATCGATGTAATGCGAAGCAGTCAGCGAGGCGCTGCATACACCGAATTGTTTGCTCTTAAGACAAGCCAAGGCATTCATGACACGACCGCATCATGACTGTGGCACGTAAATCATGCCTACATGACATGCACGTCTTGATTTTCATGTTACCATTTGTAATTTATGTTCGCCATACGGTGATGCCACGCCATACCAATAGACCGATCGCACCAGACCATCTGCGCATGCGCGAGTTTCCGAGGGTGGCACTGCCGCCATCTTAGTTGTAGTTCTCGGAGCGCTGCTGGTGCGGCTGCTTGCTGCGTGTTTCAGGTATATTGGCGTTTTGGACCAATCCTCGACACGCAAGACGATTGAATGCGGTAGAAAACTGTGTCCGCACCTCCAATGTATGTTATTTTATTTCAGGTTAAGTGCATCCTAGCGCTAAAGGAAAACAAGAACAGTTGATAGTGCTTACGTGTGACGAGGTCGTCTCGTCGGGTTGATGCGCTTGCGTCGTTTTGCTGATTAACTATACGTAATAAAAAAAGAAATCACGTTCCCCTCGTCATGAGAGCAAATGTCTTCTTCAGTGAACGCAAGCATGCAAGCGACACAAGCTACAGTATCCGGAAAATAACTTGCCCAAACTGCGTGGAGCTCTCCGCTATACGACAACAGGAGAAAAAAAAAAGCCGAAGGGACAAAAAAAAAGAAGCTCATTGCGTTTTTTTTCTTTTTGTCGAGGCGACACTTTCCATGTAGAATGTGTTGTCAACGCAGGACTTCGATCACAGTAATACCTTAAACGTGAATGAAGAAAATTACACCATCTCCCGCTAAAGGGGACCATGAGGCGATGCGAAGCCGGAGCACTTGCACGATCGCGTTCCGTTGGCGTTCGTTGGGCATGCTACCGACCTCGCGTCGTGGAACGCGAAGAGGGACGCTACGCGCGTCGTATCTTCCATCTAGCCTGGCCGTTAATTCTCACAGGGCGAGCGGGGAACGCGGCCTACAGGCGGGCGAGAGGGGGGCAGCGTAGGAGAGGAGAGAGAAGGGGAGGGGACGCGCATGCGCTCGAGCTCATCGCGGCGTTGAGCAGGGGAGAATTTCGGCATGTCTAGCCCGCGTTTCAGAGGAAGAGTGGAAAGGGGGAGGGGAGAAGGGGAGAGGGAAAGTGGAGAGGGGAAGGGGAGAGGGAAAGGGGAGAGGAGGTGTGGAGAGGAGGTGTGGAGAGGGGAGAGGAGGTGTGTGGAGAGGGTATGCGCATGCGCAGTAAGGGTGGTCAGAACGCACACCACCACCACCACCACCACCGGATTGAGCTCCGCCTTAAGATACTTCGCATCTAATAAAACAGCCGCCGTGAAGCACGGAAGGGATCGAGCTCGCGTTAGATTAACTTTTTGCTGTCGCTGATCGGTCCATCGTTCGCGCAGCAAGGTTGTTATGACGCAATAGGGCACTGCTAAACCACGATGCATCATGCACCGGGAGTTCACAAACACGTTGAACAAGAAAGTGTGCGGTAGTTGCCTCTCTGTCCGACTTCGTTGACTGTCGCGCACATTCCTGTCAGAGCTTGAAATCCTTTGAGAACACGTAAAATCCGAGTCCTTTTGCTTCAGGCTCCTGTTTTAGCATCCTAGCACAGAGCACGTCAACCCAACCATCGCAATTCATCCAAATAAGGCCGCTAAACTCGTTAATGCAGCTCGCCAATGCACCAGCTGTAGGCAGCTGAGCGTACCGAGTACTACAAGTACCGGCATGCACGGCGGCAGCGGTAGCGTAGTGCAACTCGCGGTGAGATCGGTCTATTTTAGTATACATCCATTTAACGAAACGGCCGCGAGCGCCCCAAGACCGTGCCATGTAAATCATGCCGTACATGGCATACATGCCATGATTTGCGTTTTACGAGCTGTCGCTTATCTTCGTCATACACTTGCGTCACAATGGGTCCATTTGCTGAGAATCAATGACGCGCAAGAGCTACCTGTATAACAATTATTTGGTATAGCAATGTAATAAAAGAAGTCATGACGTGAACAGTAGTGCAGGCATGCCGCGATGCAGCTTTTAAGCTCGTACACGTAGCCGGTTTGTCTGTGCCTGCAAGCACACGACGCGAAAACTGTCTCGTACCGGCATATGAAACGAAAGAGTGTTCTCTGATGAACGTCGATGCTGTCACGTACCGCATCTATTAGGAACGGCGAACGTAAACACGGCGTTCATCGTAAGTAGTAGCTGCAGCAAGGGAACGATCTTTTGCTTCCCATCGCCACGAGGAAATCTAATAAGATGGAGGTTAGGTTCCTATACACCTTTTTTCAGCATCCCAAATTTCTCAATCTGAGCAACAAGGCACGTGAAAATATGTCGGCATTGCCGTTCCTGTCAGCCGCCACGCGTTGATACGTACTCTCCGTGTGTGCACATGCAGAGCACGCTTAGCCTTCAACACGGGGGAAATGCACACGGCGGCTGCTAGATGGCAGCAGATTTTTCATAAGGTCTATACTGCAGTGACAAAGGTAGATCGTTGTATATACCGATGAAACGCAACACCACCTTATCTCCGCTCCTGCAGCTAAGAACGGGACCAACTTGTTTTGTTTCATCAAACATTGTCGATGAAATTTAAGCGATAGCATTCTGCGGCGTCGGAGAACAAGGAGAGATCAGAGCAGCATCCAAATAAGCAGCATTCAAGGAATGAAATGCTGTCATACGCATACCATTGCCTACATTTATAGAAACGGAGAGAACATTTCTTGTGGCGTTCAACATGTTGAACACAAAGGCTTACGCATAGCAAATTTATAATTGCAGACTGCATTATCTTGAGCGCTATTGAAAGAGAGGCAGAATAGAGATGGCCGTTGAGATGAGTTTTCCTTTCAGATGTGGTGGTACAGCTTCGCCGCAAGGGCGCAGCAATAATGAACGCGACGACAGCAAATAGGAAGGTTGTGCGAAGTCTTTAGCATTCCCACCTGGCGTCACTCAACAGAACGCTGGCGTAAGAGAACTGCAGGAAACGAAGCGACTATCGTGCTGTCTATCGCTTAAACGCAAACTGTGTGGTGAGAACACAATACGTACAAAGGTATGAGCCGTCTGCTGATCCCTCTCAAGATAACTTGAGCGACCAGGCCGAAGACTAACAGCCCACCTCGGGGACCACCCCTTGGGCGATAAAAGACAGTCTTCTATTGCCCTCACACGCTATCCGCCACGGTGGATCAGCGGTTACGGTGCTCGGCTGCTAACCCGAAGGTCGCGCGTTCGATACCGGCTGCGGCGGTGGCATTTCGGTGCAGGCAAAATGGTGGAGGCCCGTGTACTGTGCTATGTCAGTGCACGTAAAAGAACATCGGATGGTCGAAATTTCCGGAGCCCTCCACTACGGCGTCCCTCATAATCTTATCGTGGTTTTGGTACGTAAAGTCCAAGATATTATTGCCGTACACGCTTTCGCTCACACACAGAACACACCACGCGCAGTGCGATTTATCGACCTCGGGACATCAGCGCAAACGGCGACCACAAAAATGTGCCCGGAGTGGCCATATAATTTTCATCGCAATAAAATAAACACATGCCGCGACATCTAGACTAACTATCTTGACACGCTCTACAATCTGTATTCCTGCCTGTGAATTCGTGACTTGAAATAATTGCACTGTTTTTTTTTCTTATGAACTCTGCTTGCCTATTCCGCTCTTAGGCTTAACTGACCGCCTTTAATATTGGGCGACAGCATGTACCGGTGATCTCAAAAACGCGAGTCGCATGCGTTCCACAGAACTTTCGCTAACGGCCCAATCCGCAAGTGGCCGCACATACTTATTAAAGTATGTGCGGCTTTCAACCCGCAATGTTCCGCGCCAGAAAGGAACTTGATGGGCAAGGTCGATGAACGGGTTTCTCTTGGAATGTTTTAGGCGCAAGAGTTGATTTCATGGCGGGCCAAGGCCTCCTGCTCCGAAATACCCGATTTTACCTCCCTCCCACTTCAGGAAAAGAGAGTGCGGCAAGAACGCCCGGTATCAATATGTTTCTCGAATCCTAACGACGCCGCTTCAGAAATGGCCTATATAGTGGAAACCCCTTTTTTTCAATTAGCAACGTTAGCTGATGTTTTGTTCAAACTCCGCCCGCTGCAACCTTATTCACTGTCTCGGCCATTGGGTGAGAATAACTTTCGTGACAGCGGCCCGCTTCCTGAGGTGAGTTTGAGAGCCTAACGACGCCGCTTCAGAAATGGCCTATATATTGGAAACCCCTTTTTTCAAATCGCAACGGCAATGATGTTTGCTCCGATGGCTGTCCTGATGTGTTAAACCTGCCGCAACCGGCAATGATGTTAGGGGTGGTTATAATTTGAATCCTTTTTAAAGCAACGGCAACAATGCTGTGCTTTTAAACGCTCTCTTATTTCGTGCACCACGTTTTTCACGGAAGCTGCCAAGCGACCCCAGGTGCCCAAAAATTTTTTCACAGAAAAATAGAGGCTCACCTTGCAAAACGCTGAGAATACGATGAATGGTGCACCGATTACAGCAATCTTCATCTGTAATTTAAAGATCATCACGCTTTTCATGTAGGCATCTTTCTCACACATAAACCTTGCAGGTATACGCTGTCAGCTCAAACGAGTTCCGCACATTAGAATCACAGTAACACTCGGGTTGCTTGCCAGGTGTACATACCCGCTCTTGCAGAGAAAGCGCGTTGGCATCAGCGTTTGTATACTGCAAAAAGGAAGCAAATTGCGTTATTTTTAAGTTTCTTTGGCCCCCAAGATTTCTTTATGTGCACAGCTGGTAAAAGAGAAGGGAAGTAGCGAATAGTTGTACAAGTATACTTTCATATGAAAGGAAGATAACAATTGGACACACACGCTCTCTCTCTCTCTCTGAAAACATGCGAGTTTTTAAGGCAGAACGCTTCACCGACAAAGAAACCGAGCTATTCTTTAATGGCAGCCTTCTGTGCGTTGAAGACTTCCGTGAAACTGTATTTCCATAAATATCCGATCATTGCAATACATACTGCCACTTTATCGCTGCATGTAATGACGCGTCAGAAAACTAATATACGCCAGCAAGCAACGCACTTCAGAACCACACATACAGCACAGCTTTTTATACACGCAGGTTGAAATAAAGCCGATGAAAGCGTTCGCACAATGCTAGGATACGATAAGGTAAGCTACGTTACGTGGCAGCATTTCTTGGCTAGGTCGGCGAAAGCGCGCAACTAGCTGGCGTACGCAAAAGCCATGCACGGAAAGGGTCTTTTAGCAATGATGGCTTACCGTACAGAAAGTAGAGTAATAAAAACCGTACTCGCAGATGAGTGCGCATTCACAAACATTACCGATACGGACACTCTTTCTGTAACGCATACCGGGCCTATCGGTATACGGTGCGAAAGGTGGCTCATACTTGGCTTGTAATAAATTTTATCAATCATATCGCCGCGACGGTAAACGTAGCTACTTACAAACTTATGCATTATTCCCATAGTTATATCATAGAATTTTACTTTGTCCGCAAACTTCTTAGCCATCGCGTTTTACCCGATCACGGCACGCACAAACTAGAGTGGATGGATGGATGGATGCTATGAGCGTCCCCTTTATAACGGGGCGGTGCCACCATGCTCGAAAAAAAAAAACCTTTACTCTTTTTTTTTTAGCGTTGGCCTAGTGTCTTTACTTCAATTAAAACTATTTTACTCCAGAAGAAAAAAAAACCTTAAGTTTTCAGCTCCGTTCTGTGCCCTTTACGGCAGAATGTCCTTATTTTTTTCCCAATATTTATTTTTATCCTTTCTCTCTAGTTTTCTGCCACCAATACTCTAACCGTCTCTTACTTATTTCAATCGCGGGTGTGTTAAGCTTTCCATTGTCTCTAAAACCCAAGGCGTCATGTAGGCTCGTGCCCAAACGTACACCTGGGTGGATGTCTCCACATTCAATCAGAACATGCTCCGCCGTTTCCTGATCCTCCCCGCAGCACGTGCATTGTTCTTCTTTACTGAATCTCGCTTTATAACTACCCGTTCTAAGGCAACCCGATCTCGCTTCAAACAGTAAAGCGCTTCCCATTGAATTGTCGTAAAATTCCTCCCTCCTTATTTCATTTTTGCCCTTTCGGTAGTTACTCAAAGCCGGTTTTTTCTCCATAGCTGCCATCCAGCAAATCCTCTCCGCCTCTCTGACTTTTCGCTTAACGCTCTTTGTTGACATACTGCTTACCCTACCAGCCGTATATTTACTAGTGAGCCTCCTAGTTCTTTTTTTCCACTGTGTGTCCACGCTCTTCCTATACAAGTAACGGAGCACCTTCTCTGCCCATCTACTCTCCTTCATATTCCTTAGCCTTTCTTCGAACCTTATTTTGCTCTGAGCCTCCCTCGCCTCAAAACCTGCCCATCCCATATCGCCTTTTACGGCCTCATTTGTCGTCTTCCCGTGAGCACCCAACGCGAGGCGTCCCACAGTCCTTTGATTTATATCCATTCCCGATTGCACCTCTGCCCTCATGCACACCACTGAGTTCCCAAAAGTAAGCCCCGGGACCATTACACCTTTCCACAGACCTCGAAGCACCTCGTACGTATTGTATCCCCACAATACTCTGTGCTTCATTATTGCAGCATTCCTCTTTCCTTTTGCTGCTGAGGCTTTTTCCTGTACCTCCATGTACCTGTCACCCTCATTTATCCATACTCCGAGGTACTTGTATTCGCTCACCCTCGGTATTTCTTGACCCTGTATTGACACCGCCTGATCACAAGGGTCACTGAATACCATCAATCCACATTTTGTTACACTAAATCCTAGTCCTAGAGCTTCCCCTTCCCTTCCGCATATATCCGCCAGCTGCTGTATATCCTCTCGACTGTCAGCAAATAAGACAATATCGTCAGCATAAAATAATCCTGGAAGCTTCTGCTCAATCATCACGCCGCCCTCTTTGTGTGACAGATTAAAACCAAAGTTGCCACCTTCTAGCGCTTTTTCCATATTCACCATGTACAGCATGAATAACAGCGGGGACAAAGGACATCCCTGTCTTAGCCCCTTGCTAATCTCAACGTTCTCTTTGCTACTCATTCCTTCCCATTCTGTGCAAACTGTATTTTCTCGGTATATCTCCCTCAAAAGCTGTATACAGTCGTCGCCTATGCCCATTCCTTTCAATATATCCCACAAAATATCCTGATTAACGTTGTCGTACGCCCCAGTGATGTCTTGAAAAGCCATGTACAAGGGCCTATTTTCTATTTTAGATATTTCTATACACTGAGTGGCCTGGACATGTGGTGCCATCTAGTGGCGGAGTGTTCAACCAGGCAAGCACATAACGCGAACAAGGGCGTTCTATTTCATTGCCGGTGATTATTGATAGCGCCGTAATACCGAACACGTTGGCTTTTTGATGACAAGGGCACTCGGCGACACGTATATTTCGTGGTCGGCTATCTCACTCTGCAGGACTCGAATTAGTCACGATCGACATAATCGTGTTATAGAATGCATTGACCGAGTCCTGCAGTAGAAGCATTTTAGGGACTGGCACGCAAATACGGAACGCTAATATGGAACGGAATCGTACCGTTTACGGTATAGTGATCTCCCGCAGCACACACCTGCGATCACGTTGGCGTAGGTCACTGCGCGAAAGTGCAATGCAGATGCATTCCAGCTCATTTACTGCCATCTCTGCGCTGTAGTTTACGCCCTCGTCTTTGCTAACGGGATACTGAAAAAGAAGGCTGATCCCTCCGTCATAGGAATCGGTATAACACGGAAGTGAAACGTGTCGTCACAAAAGTAGTCGATTGTTTTTAGTGCAGTGGTATATGAGAGCTTGTACAATGTCTACTGTTATTTGGCAGATATAGCACTGCTTGATGTGGACGCACCTACGTTGACGCCTAGTGCCACACATTTCCGCACCTACGACTTACGCCCATGATCATGATTTAACCCTTGCGCATATGGGGCACCGCTCATGGTGAATCCCGCGCGAGGATGGCAACAAGCACCTAATAAACACTGATACTCGATATGCACTCCTCCAAAGCATCGTGAAACGCGAAGAGAAACGCTACGCGCGTCGTGTCATCACTCTAGCCCGGCCGTTAATTCTCACAGGGCGAGCAGGGAACGCGGTGCGACAGCCGGGTGAGTGTCGGGGAGCTATTTTTCGATATGGATGGATACTATCAGAGAGGTTTGGGCTAGAGCCGCATCCTCGCGGTGTGTTAAAGCGTTGACGAAACTACACTTTTATTGGAAACGCGCCGTATGGACCGGTCGTAGCAACGGCGCGTTTTTTTTTTTTCGAGCCTGGTGGTACACATGTCACCACCCCATTATAAAGGGGACACTCATAGCATCCATCTATTCATCCAAGTGTGAAAGATAAAAGGCGCGCTCATAGGTAGCCTCCGCAATGTGTTTGGACATAGCTGAGTGGGCTAAACGCCCGCCAGCCATCGTCTCGGACCGGGAGGTCATGGGCTCGACTCCTGTCAACGGAAGTTTTTCTGATAGTTTTTTTCTTTGCCATCTGATGGCATTAATTTTGCTGACGCATTTTCGTGACGGAAATACGTCATGAAGGTCTTGGTGGACCCCGGTATAGAACACTATCGTGTTACAAAAATAATTAAAACTGCCGTCCGTATTTATTTATTTAATAATACCTCACAGGGCCCGTAAGAGGCATAGGGTGAGGGGGGCATACAGTACAATGTATATGAAGATTTCCACTGAGTACAAATTACAGGGCAGTAAAATAAAATAACAAACTAAAATAACATGTAGAAAAGAGATTAACAGATAACTATACGTGCAAACGAGGGAAAAAAATGTGTGCGCGACATAGTAAGTATTGCGTAGGAGTAATATAATACGAATAACGGCCATAATACACAATATAACAAAGTCACCATACAATCGCGTCATTATACATTATGTAATTAAAAACAAGAAAAATGTGTGACAGTGGTATAAAAAGACAGACGCCATCAGTTTGAAAAGCACGCTTGCAATAGCTTATCAAAAAAAAACTTATACAATTAAAAAAAATTAAGGATACTAAGCGCAGTGTGTGCAAAAATGTTCACGCGATGAATTTAATGCGCAACATTTCCTTGACGTAGTTTTCGACAGATTCCTGTATTTTTACAATTTTGTGAGTGCGCGCCGGCGCCGTGGGGCAGCATGCGTATCTGAGGCGGCAAGCAGAGATGTACGGACGCCGTCAGGCGCTGCCGTTTCCGGGAGATCTAAATTTGCAGCAAGGCAGGAGCCTTCTAAGTGTTACCAACCAAGTCACAAATGCAAAGCTCCCGTTTAGGTCGCGATTGCGCAAGGCTTCCAATTAGATCGGACCAAGGCCACACAAGGCTGCTAGCATCACCGAGGTGAGCACCTCTGATAAACGCCAGCCAATGTCACTAGTTATTTCATTAACCTTGTTTTCGGCACATTTGTAGTGTTTAACCACTTGCCTTTCCGCCGCCGAAGCACGGCCTTACAAATTTGGGCGTCAGCACCAGGAGTCCATTTAAAGCGTAATGGAGATAAATAAGGCTCAAGAAGAGCTTGTTTCACTATGCGCCCCCATGCTGGGTGTGTAATGGCAAGAAAACAACTACCACATTCATTACGAGGAAGAAAAGTAGTGGGCTGAGTCTTTGCGTAAAGGTGTTTGTTAGCAGTACATCCTGGTGCGGGTTCTGGCAATGACCGCGACGTCGACGGGAAAACGCAATACACGCGGCGTGTAAGAAACTGTAGTCGGGTACAACGTTAGAAGGAATTTCCAGCTCAAAGGCGGAAGCGCACAAGCATACGCCGATGAGCGCGCGCTCTAGGATGACGTCATAAGGTCGCCGACCCTGATCTTGAAAAAACATCTAGTACATGAGCGGGACGATTTCTTCTGTCTCTGAGGTAATCGACTGCCGCACTTCGTTCATCTCGGCGGAACGTTTACTCATGAAGTTTAATGTTTGACGGAAGCCCGTCTGGTCGGGATGATACATGGGGAAGGTAAAAAACCCGGAGGGACTGCGCCAACGAAAGTGAATATTAAAATACAGGAAAAGTCGTTTCGGCTCCCACGCGGGAGCCTTGTTCACAAGTGAAATCATTTGTGAACAAGGCTCCCGCGTGGGAGCCGAAACGTCTTTTCCTGCGTTTTAATTTTCACTTTCGTCGGCGCAGTGTCTCGGGGTTTTTACCTTCACAACGTCTACTCATGGTGAAAGTTATTGCGCGCACAGTTGCAAGGGACACAAAGAAGACAGAAACGAACTCTAGCTCACAACTGTTTATTTTCTGAAAACGACTGAACATATAAGCACGAATCCACAGAGAGCATCAGCAAAGCGAGAAGGCAGTAGAGGGACCTCTACAGCCCTCCGACTATAAATCAGTTAACAGATAAAGTTCCAACACGAATGGTCCCTTGGAACTGCGCAATGGGTTGCGCTCTACAGCGCCTTCTAGTGGGTCGTCCTCTTCGGTTTCTCCTGAAAGAATGCCAACAGTCAAGCCAATGACTGCTTATTGTCTTGACTGTCGCGACTGCGTATTGTTGCTCAGTGCCATCAACTAAACACCTTAAGAAATTGGTGGAGAATGCTGTGCTCCCATTTGATGCCCCTGGAAATTTGATCATGTAGCCTGCCCTCTACCATGCCTCAGCACGCCGCCCAGCAAACGCCTCCTCCCGCATCGACGTGGAGGACTGGCTCGCAATATACGAGCGCGTGAGCGTACCCAATAAATGGGACGAAGCAGGCAAGTTGAGCAATTTGGTATTCCACCTCGCTGGAGTGACATACTGGTGGTACAACAACAACGCGTCCAATTTTGCGACTTGGTCCGATTTCAAGACCGGCGTCATCAACGTCATTGGCCGCCCTTCAGTTCGTAAGCTGCAAGCAGAACAGTGCTTACGCGAAAGAACTCAGCAGGCTGGTGAATCTTTCGCAAGTTATATCGAAGACGTCCTCGACATGTGTGAGAAAGCCAACGGCACCATGTCTGCGTCTGTCCGCGACACCTGTTCGCGACCTTCGAGCGCATGATGGACACTGTTCTGCGAAGGTTGAAATGGCACACGTGGTTGTGTTATCTGGACGACGTCGTCATTTTCCCTCGGGACTTCTCCCCACATCTCCAAAATCTGCCGCATGTTTTGACACATTTGAGCAACGCCGGCCTCCAAATAAATCTGAAGAAGTGCTGATTTGCAGCACGGCAGCTGACAATCCTTGGCTACGTCGTGTCCAAGTACGGAATCCTTCCCGATCCGGCTAAGGTTCGGCCCGTGGCGGAATTTCCCACACCTACATCCGGCAAAGAACTGCGCACTTTCGTAGGACTGTGTTCATACCTTCGACGCTTCATACGAAACTTTGCCACCATCGTATCGCCGCTGACGAAGCTCCTTGGAAGCATTCATTATCAGCCTGTCTAAGCCCACTGCAGGGCAAAGGCCTCTCCCATGTTCCGCCAATCAACCCGGTCCTGTGCTTTCTGCTGCCACGTTATACCTACAAACTTCTTAATCTAATCTACCCACCTAATTTTCTGTCTCCCCTTCACGAGTTTGCCATCTCTTGGAATGCAGTCAGTTACCCTTAATGACCACCGGTTATCCTGCCGACGTGCTACGTGCCCGGCCCATATCCATTTCTTCTTCTTGATTTCAACTATGATATTGCCGCGAGTCTTATATTTCATGAGTGTAAGCTTCACCCACAAAGACTGTGGGCAACGCGCTGCGCAGGCCTCGCCGTGATGTGTAGGAAGCTTCGCGATTGTTTTGGAACAATCTGTTAAGATTGCGCGCCGCACGAGAATGTTCCAGCTTTGTCGAGAGATAACGCCGCCACCAGCGATATCGCTGGAAAGTTCGATAGCGCCTGTATAAAAGCCGACGCGCTTGACTGCTTGTCAGTTGATCGACAGACGACGCCCTGTTCGCCGCTATCATTGTACAGCGTGTATTGCTGTAGTTCTAGTTCTCATTTTCCCGGCCACAAGTTCGGCCAAATAAACAGTTTCATTCTGCAAACGCCGACTGCTGTCTTCGTCGAAGTCACGACCACGTGACATCTGGTGGAGGTGCTGCTTCATGATCCGGACACCACCGCGGAGCGATGACCCAAGCCCAAGCCGCGAAGAAGAGGACTCTAAGGACAACCCGAATCCTCGAACCAGCCGCCGGCAGAAGGGACTACAACCAGAGTACGGGCTCCTTCCCGAAAACGCCAGGCAGCCGAAGACCGTCACATCGACCGCCGAGACGATGACTGACGCAGTGCCCCCTACGGCGATCGTGATGCAGCCACCCAGGGAGCCGCCGACGTTCCGTGGTTCGCCATGTGAAGACCCCGAGACTTGGCTCGAGACCTTTGAAGGGGTCTCAACATTTAATAACTGGAACTGCGAGGACAAGCTGCGCCACGTATACTTCTACCTAGAAGACGCCGCGAGGACGTGGTTCGAGAACCGAGAATCCGCCCTACAAACATGGGATCTCTTTCGGACGACGTTCCTAAGCACGTTCACGAGCGTGGTCCGCAAGGAACGGGCCGCGGCTATGCTGGAGACCCGTGTGCAGCTGCCCAATGAAAATATTGCCATCTACACGGAAGAGATGAATCGCCTGTTTCGACACGCCGACCCAAGTATGCCCGAAGAGAAGAAAGTGAGGTTCCTCATGCGGGGTGTCAAACAGGAACTCTTCGCTGGATTGATAAGGAACCCGCCGAAGACGGTCGCTGAATTTGCATCGGAGGCTTCCACGATCGAGAAAACGCTTGAGATGCGAACGCGGCAATACAACCGCAGCTTCTCGGCTACAAGCTACGCCGACGTTCAAGCCCTAGGACCCGCCGACCTGCGTGAGACGATTCGAGCAATCGTGCAAGAGGAGTTGCGAAAAATTCTACCTCCGTCGCAACCTCAAGTAGAGTCCATCGCTGACGTCGTGCGCCAGGAGATCCAGCATTCACTCGGCGCGCCTCAGCTAGCAGAGCTGCAGCCGCAAGCTATTAGCTATGCTGCTGCAGCCCGCCGTCATGCTCCTCCTCCACGCCCCCGCCAAGACGCCACACCGCCGCAGTACCGTCGCCAGACGCCGCCGCCGCCACCGACGCCCTACCGACCACCTGTCGGCCAGCGCAACACTCCGAGGAAGACCGATGTCTGGCGTGCCCCCGACAACCGCCCGCTCTGCTACCACTGCGGAGAGGCCGGCCACACATACCGCCGCTGCCAGTACCGACAGATGGGACTACGCGGTTTCGCTATCAACGCGCCGCGCCCGCAGCCAGGCGAACGGCCGCGCGACATCAACAACTACCTCACCGGAACACAGTGGCAAGAACGACGACCTTCCCGCTCACCGTCGCCCGGCCGCTACATGTCACCGCACCGCCGGCCGTACACTGGCCCAAACCGGGGCCGGTCGCCTAGCCCGTATCCGGAAAACTAAGGGCAGCAACCGATGGAGGTGCGGTTGCTGAACGACGAAATGCTGAAGATCCTCCGCCGTCGACGACGACGCCGCGACGAAGTTCCGAGCCCCCGCCGCACGCCGAACGACGTCCTGAAGACGAAACTTTGCGACCGGAAGCAGACCTGACGACGCAACGCGGAAGCAGCAGTGCAAACCGACGCAGCCGTGACCCGACGCCGCGACGTAACCGCAACGCAAGACGGCGGACTAGCGACCTCGACGTTCTGATCGACGGTCACAACGTCACATCTCTCGTCGATACTGGAGCCGACTATTCCGTCATCAGTGGGCCGTTCGCAGCACAGTTGAAGAAAGTTAGGACTGCTTGGGAAGGCCCCGAGATCCGGACCGCTGGAGGCCATCTGATAACGCCGATTGGTGTCTGCACGGCGCGAGTCACCATCAATAACCGGACTTATCCTGCGAACTTTGTAATTCTACAAAACTGCTCCAGGGATGTGATACTGGGATGTGATACTTAGGAAGTGACCGCGCCGTGGTCACTTCCTAAGTGACCACGGCGCGGTCATCGACCTGAGGTCTGAGTCGATAACACTGAACTCAGACAAAGCGCTCCCGCTCCACGCGATGCCAGGCAACCATGCATTGAATGTGATAGAAGAGCAGGTGACCATTCCGCCGCGCTCCAGCGTCATTATTTCCGTCGGCACCGAAAAACCTGCGAACCTTGAAGGCGTCATCGAGGGCGATCAGCACCTACTCCTGAACCGTCAAATTTGCGTCGCACGAGGTATAGCCGAGCTGCGTGACGGTAAAGCAAAAGTAGTGCTGACAAACTTCAGCCACGAATATAGGCACCTCAACTTTGGTACGACGGTTGCCTACATCGACGAATGTGTAGCCGCCAGCGATGCTTTCGCCCTCTTCGATGCTGCCGAACCTGCTTCGACGAATAGAGGTTCCGAACCGGATTTTGACGTCAACCCTAGCCTTCCGAAGGCCAAACAAGACCAGCTCAAAACCCTGCTCTTGCAATACAAGGACTGTTTCTCGTCGTCATCGCGGGTCCGACAAACGCCCCTTGCGAAGCACCGCATTATAACAGAAGAAAATTCTCGACCACTCCGTCAGAGCCCATACAGAGTTTCTACTCGAGAGCGCGACGCGATAAAGAAACAAGTCGACGAGATGCTATGCGACAACATCATCCAGCCGTCCAAGAGTCCGTGGGCGTCACCCGTGGTGTTAGTGAAGAAGAAGGACGGGACACTGCGCTTCTGCGTTGATTACCGGCGCCTGAACAAAATCACGAAGAAGGACGTGTACCCCCTCCCACGAATAGACGACACCCTGGATCGACTTCACAACGCGACGCACTTTTCGTCGATGGACCTCAAGACCGGCTACTGGTAAATCGAAGTCGACGAGAGAGACCGAGAAAAGACTGCCTTTATAACACCCGACGGCCTCTTTGAGTTCAAGGTCATGCCTTTCGGTCTTTGCTCGGCACCTGCGACGTTCCAGCGTGTCATGGACACCGTACTGGCCGGATTGAAGTGGCAGACGTGCCTTGTGTATTTGGACGACGTCGTCGTGTTTTCCTCGACCTTCGACGAGCATCTCCGGCGGCTTGAGGCAGTACTTCAAGCAATTAAGGCCTCTGGACTGACCCTGAAGCCAGAAAAGTGCAGATTCGCGTATGACGAGCTCTTGTTTCTCGGTCATGTGATCAGCAAGTCTGGAGTGCGCCCAGACCCGCGGAAAACAGCTGCCATCGCCGACTTTGCGCCACCCACCGACAAGAAGGCCGTGCGCCGATTTCGCGGCTTATGTGCCTATTACCGACGCTTCGTCAAAAACTTTTCACGGATCGCCGAACCACTGAGGCTTCTCACGAAGAATAACGTGGAATTCAGGTGGGAAACGGCGCAAGTGCAAGCCTTTCAAGAACTTAAACGACGCCTGCAGACGCCACCCATACTTGCGCATTTCGACGATTGCGCCGATACGGAAATACACACCGACGCAAGCAGCGTAGGACTCGGTGCCGTCCTTGTGCAAAAGACTGACGGGCTTGAAAGGGTTATCAGTTATGCTAGCCGGTCACTATCCAAGGCAGAAGCAAACTATTCCACAACAGAAAAAGAATGCCTTGCCATTATCTGGGCTACGTCAAAGTTTCGCCCCTACCTCTATGGCAGGCCCTTCAAAGTTGTCAGTGACCATCACGCCTTATGTTGGCTAGCTAACTTGAAGGACCCTTCAGGTCGTCTCGCACGATGGAGTCTAAGGCTTCAAGAATTCGATATTACCGTGGTGTACAAGTCTGGACGAAAACACTCTGACGCCGACTGCCTGTCTCGTGCCCCCGTCGACGCGCCGCCTCAAGACGACGACGATGACTGCTTCCTCGGAACTATAAGTGCCGACGACTTCGTTCGCCGAAAGGCAACGGGCCGACGCGGAACTGGGGGGCCTTATTGAGTACCTCGAGTGCAAGACCGCCGTGGTTCCGAAGGTATCCAAGCGAGGATTGCCGTCGTTTTTCTTACGGAACGGCGTTCTCCTGAAGAAGAACTTCTCGCCACTTCGAACCGACTACCTTCTCGTCGTGCCCTCATCATTGCGACCAGAAGTCCTCCAGGCCCTACACGACGACCCGACGGCTGGACACCTCGGTGTTTCCCGAACGCTCGCCAGAGTACAGAATGTGAGAGGGCCGTTAGGTAGACCCGGCCTGCACCACTTGAAAAATACTACTGGCCACGCCTTGCTGCCGACGTCGCCCACTACGTTAAGACTTGCCGAGATTGCCAGCGACGGAAGACACCGCCGACTAGGCCAGCGGGACTTCTGCAGCCAATCGATCCACCTCACCAACCGTTCCAGCAAATCGGGATGGACCTACTGGGGCCGTTCCCGACGTCGACTTCCGGCAACAAGTGGATCGTCGTAGCGACTGACTACCTCACCCGCTACGCCGAGACAAAGGCCTTGCCCAAAGGGAGTGCCGCCGAGGTATCCAAGTTCTTCGTACAGAACATCGTCTTGCGTCATGGCGCCCCAAAGGTCCTCATCACAGACAGAGGTACCGCCTTTACTGCGGACCTAACTCAGGTGATGTTGAAGTACAGCGAGACGAGCCACCGCCGCACCACCGCCTACCACCCGCAGACCAATGGCCTCACCGAGCATCTAAATAAGACCATCGCCGACATGCTCGCCATGTACGTCGACGTTGAGCACAAGACGTGGGACGCCGTCCTTCCGTATGTGACCTTCGCTTACAACACGGCCGTCCAAGAAACGACGCAGATGACGCCGTACAAGTTGGTCTACGGAAGGAGCCCGGCGACGACGCTCGACGCCATGTTACCCGACGTCACCGACGAAGAAAATGTCGACGCCGCCGCTTACTTACAACGTGCCGAAGAAGCTCGCCTCTGCACTCTTCCTGTCTCTTCAGGTTGCACCTATCATTTTCTTTTCCATCGCTCGCTGCGTCGTCCTCAATTTAAGTTGAACCCTCTTTGTAAGTGTCCAGGTTTCTGCTCCGTAGGTAAGTACCGGTAAGATGCAGCTGTTATATACCTTCCTCTTGAGGGATAGTGGTAGACTACCATTCATGATTTGATAATGCTTGCCGAATGAGCGCCATCCCATTCTTATTCTTCTAGTTATTTCACTCTCATGGTTCGGCTCCGCGGTTACTACCTGTCCTAAGTAGACGTACTCCTTTACAACTTCCAGTGTCTCGCCACCTATCGCAAAGCGCTGTTCTCTGCCAAGATTGTTCCACATTACTTTAGTTTTAGGCATATTAATTTGCAGACCTACTCTTTTACTTTCCGCATCCAGTTCAGTAATCATGAGCTGTAATTCGTCTCCCGCGTTACTCATCAATGCAATGTCATCAGCGAATCGCAGGTTACTGAGATACTCTCCATTAACTCTTATCCCTAATTCTTCCCAATCTAGGGCCCTGAAAACCTCCTGTAAACACGCGGTGAATAACATTGAAGAGATCGTGTCTCCCTGCCGTACGCCCTTCTTTATTGGGATTCTGTCGCTTTCTTTATGGAGCACTATAGTGGCTGTGGATCCGCTGTAGATTTCTTCTACTATGTTTGTATAGGCTTCGTCGATGCCCTGATTCCGCAGTGCCTGCATGACTGCTGATGTCTCCACCGAATCAAATGCCTTCTCGTAATCTATGAAGGCTATGTATAGGGGTTCGTTGTATTCCGCACATTTCTCTATCACCTGATTGATAGTATGAATATATATGGCCTATTGTTGAGAAGCCTGTACGAAATCCTGCCTGGTCATCTGGTTGATTGAACTCTAATGTCGTGTTAATTCTGTTAGCAATTACTTTTGTAAATAGCTTGTAGACCACGAACAGTAAGCTGATGGGCCTGTAATTTTTCAGGTCCTTGACGTCCCCTTTCTTATGGATCAAGATGATGTTAGCATTCTTTCAAGATTCTGGTATCCTCCCCGTCGAGAGACACTTCGTATACAGTGTGGCCAGTATTTCTAACATAATCTCTCCAGCGTCTTTTAACAGGTCTGATGTTCCCTGATCCTCACCAGCGGATTTGCCTCTTTGCATTCCCTTTAGAGCTTTCTTTACTTCTGCCAATACTGGTGGGATGTCAGGTTCATCTGGGCTATTACTGCTTCTTACGTTATCATCCTGACTGTCTCGACTGCTGTACAGAACTATTCCGCTACCTCAACTATTCTATCCATATTGGTTGTGACCTTGCATTCATTGTCCCTTAATGCATACATCTGATTTTTGCCTATACACAGTTTTGTCTTCATAGCTTTGAGGCTTCTTCCCTTCTTTAGAGCATGCTCAATTCTCTCCATATTATACTTTCTTATGTCGGCTACTTTACGCCTATTGATTAACTTCGAAAGCTCCGCCAGCTCTTTTTTGTCTGTTGCATTTCAGGCTTTCATCGCTTGACGTTTCTTAATGAGGTTTTTCGTCTCTTGGGATAGCTTATCAGTGTCCTGTATAACGACTGTACCCCCGACTTCCACTGCACACTCCTTAATGATACTACTCAGATTATCATTCATTGCGTCGACGCTAAAGTCGCTTTCCTCGGTTGAAGCCGTGTACCTATTCTGAAGGAAACTCTGAATTCCTGTACTTTCCCACTCAGAGCAAGGTCATTAATCGGCTTCTTGCGTATCAGTTCCTGCCGTTCTTTCCTCAAGTCTAGTTAAATTCTAGATCTTACAATTCTATGCTCACTGCATCGGATCTTGTTAACTACTTCCACATCCTGTACAATGCACGGGTGGACGCACATTATAAAGTCTGTACAGAAGCATTAGAACGCTGTAATGGGCCGTCCTCTTGAGCGCCTTCTAGTGGGTCGCCCTCTTCGCCTCTTCTCGGAGAGCACGCCCCTCGTGCTCTTGCTCGTGAGAGTCTGCGAGTCTGCGCTCTGTCGTTACTGTCGTCGCTGCACATCGTCGCCGTCGATCCCGCCGTCAATAAACGCCTTTACAAAGTAGTGGAGAGTGCAGTACCGTCCCCACAACTTCGGTCTCCATCTGATGCCCCTGGAGCTTCGATCCCGTACCGTGCCATCTACCATGCCGCAAGACGCTCCTCAGCAAACGCCGCCTCCTGCCCCGACCGCTTGTCCCGGTGTCCCCCGTATCCGCAACCCTCCTGTCTTCACCGGCGCGGATGGCCCCGACTGGCTCACGATTTACGAACGGGTGAGTGTCCCCAATAAATGGGACGAAGCAGGCAGGCTGAGGAACTTGGTTTTCTACCTCGCGGGTGTGGCAGGCATGTAGTACAACAACCATGCATCCGATTTCCCGACGTGGTCCGCTTTCAAGACCGCCATCGTCGACGTGTTTGGCCGCCCTGCCGTTCGTAAGCTGCAGGCCGAACAGCGTTTGCGAGAACGAGCTCAGCAGGCCGGCGAAACCTTTACCAGCTACATTGAAGACGTCCTCGATTTGTGTAAGAAAGCCGCCGCCACTATGTCGGAATCTGACAAGATGAGGCACATTATGAAAGGCATCGACGACGACGCCTTCACGATGCTGCTCGCCAAAAACCCCAGCACAGTGGCCGAGGTCATCACGCTCTGCCAGAGCTACGAGGAGCTGGGCCGGCAGCGGTCGATGACCCGTCGCTCTACATCCCGCGACGCCGAGCTCGCTGGCTTGTCGACCATATCCGACCACTCCGCCTTGCTCGCAGAGGTGAAGTCATTCGTGCGCGAGGAAATCGCGCGCCAGTTCTCTCTGCTGGACTTTGCTCAACCTCAGTACGTTCACCAGCCGTCAACCACTCGTCTCCCTCCCCTCCGTCGAGCGATTGAGCAAGAAATCGCGGAGGTCATGCCCGAGTACCACCAGCACCATCCCGCTCCTGCACCACTGAGTTACGCCCAAGTTGCCGCAAGGACGTCCCCAGTAATACCTACGGCAGCCCCACACAGTTACGCCGAAGCCGCCGCTAGACATCAGTCCTTCGAAGCGGCTGTGCCGGCTACCTACGCCGACGTAATGCAGAGGCCACGACCTCAGCCCACGATGCAGTCATATCAGTCGCTACCCCGTCAATCACGTCCTGCGCCATGGGCGGGCCCTGCTCCAGCAAACCGATGGCGCACACCTGACAACCGCTCCATATGCTTCGCATGCGGTTACGCCGGCCACGTGGCGCGTTATTGCAATCGCGTCCAGCCGCCTCAAGTCGTGTCGCCCGCCACCAGCCAGTCAAACCGCACATTTTACGCCCCACCTACCCCTCTGTCACCGACGTCACGCCAAGCTCCATCTACTCGGCCCTCTCCGTCTCCCCGACGTCGCTCACTGTCGCCGATGCGCCCGCGTCCGGTCGCACGCGACCAGGAAAACTAGTCGTCGCTTTCCACGAGGCAAGGGCTGCGACGCTATCGAACTGCGAAAGCCCTCAGCGAAGCCCATCGAACGTAATAGACGTTTTTGTGGACGGTGTTCGCGCATCTGCCCTTATCGACACTGGAACGACCGTATCCGTTATGGACGCTGTAATGGGCCGTCCTCTTGAGCGCCTTCTAGTGGGCCGCCCTCTTCGCCTCTTCTCGGTGGTGGTGGTGCAAAACATTTATTAAGCTATGTACAGCGATAGGTGTGGATGGGGTAAGCCGGATGGGCCCGCCCTTCACTAACACTAGGAGGGATCCCTAGTCCGGTATCCCTGTAGCTGCCGCGGCAGCCCGGGCTCGAGCCACCAATGCCTGTTGGGCTTGGAGGTCGGAGCAGCCGAGCAGGACAGCTTCCCAGTCCTCTCGGGTGGGGTGGGAGTGGGGTGGGTAGGCAGGATTGGAGGGGCATGCCCACACCATGTGATAGGTGTCAGAAGACTCCTCCGCACAGTGCGGGCACGCGCCCGAGAAGGCCGAATTGAAATGTTTTAATACCGCCGGGCACAGCAAAGTATTGGTGAACGGAGAGCACGCCCCTCGTGCTCTTGCTCGTGAGAGTCTGCGAGACTGCGCTCTGTCGTTACTGTCGTCGCTGCGCATCGTTGCCGTCGATGCCGCCGTCAATAAGCGCCTTTACAAGTCTATTTCATTTTTAGTTTCGCCATTAGGACTCCTACACGTCCACTTACGAGTAGCCCGTTTTCTGTAGAAGGTATTCAAGATCCGTAAATTATTGCGTTCTGCGAACTCTACTAGTAACTCCCCTCTGGCGTTTCTAGAGCTGATGCCATATTCCCCAACTGCATGATCTCCAGCCTGCATCTTGCCTACTTTTGCATTAAGGTCCTTGGAAGTAACAGGCCCCTAAATTCGTGGTCGCCCGAGTGCGATGACGCATTCGCTAAACTCCGTCGTTTGTTGATGTCTCTTCCCATACTACGCCACTACGACCCTGCGGCACCAACGGAGGTACACACGAACGCCAGCGGTGTAGGCCTCGGCGTTGTCTTTGCGCAGCGCAAACCAGGCTATACTAAAACGCTATACTAAAACTCGCTAATGCCATCAAAGTGCTGCATCAAGGGTTCTCCGGTGGTGATCACAGTAAGTACATGGTTTGCTCGGCGTGAACGGATTCCTTGGTAGCTGGCAAGGTCCCTGCAATGAGTGTAACGTACGGTTACTGCTACCCGCCCAAACCAGAGCACTTGCCTACGTTGACCCCCTTAGAGCAACGATTAATCGCTCCGCGGCTCCCGTTCATGAGCATCAGGTGTTTAACTATGTGTGCAATAGCGGGAAACGCTTACGTTAGCGTTAGCTGGCGTCTGAACGCTAACGCTAAAACGGAACGCGCTGCGTGCCAAATGGTGGTCTTTTAGTACAGCGGAAGGCATTCACGCAAGCATATACGGCGCCATCTAGACGTAAAAACACTAAATGCAATGTAGTTTAATCCACAAAAGCGCCACTAAGTCGAGCTGATGCAAAGTCATCGTTGTTGCGCCTCCACTGCGTTTGCAGAGTGTTGTTGCAGAAGTGAAACGCACACGCATCATGCATCAGATTCGTGCTCTGCCGCGAAAAGCATGAAGGGAAACGAATATTGACATGCCTCGGC
>NC_051177.1:211430448-211476429 GCF_013339695.2 Rhipicephalus sanguineus
AGAACAAAGGGGCATACGCTTTGATGTCAGTTTCAGTACCGCAGCGACGTCATGAACAGCTCTGAATGGTTGCCAGTAAAGCTTTTAAACGGCAACGATCATACTTGTACTCGTATATAAGGTGCGCGCGCGCGTGTGTAATTTATGAACCAGATGTGTTGTGCCCCGAGACCGCTAGTAGCCCCTTCCTAATCTTACTACGCTTTTTTTCATGACACCAAAGTACGGGGGCGAAAGTGACTTAAGAAGCGCTTTGCACACGACAGATGTAGGCCAAGCTCCTTCAAGACCGTCCGCTTCGTCTCTTGGGGTCTTCGTCCACCTTTAATGGGACTTCATGGCGTTCCCGCAGCCCAAGTTTCAGTCTTCTTTCATAGAACGTCTGATTGCGGGGACATGGCTTGCATCGACGTGGCAGGCACGTGTTAACACAGTACAAAGACGCTGCTGCCTCGAGCACAGGAGCACGCGTCAACGCGTCAAAAAAGAAAAGCGCGACGACAACGTCATCTGCAACCTAAACGCGAAGGCGCCTAAAGGTCTCCAATATTCGCGCGCACTATCTCGGAGGCAACGACGCAACGTTGATGGTCGCGCATGCCCGCGCCCGCGCGTGACTGCCGCGTCTTCCGCGACAGCGCGGGCCGCACCTGTTCGTACCTGTGCGCTAGCGTACGTTCGTATCAAACGTTGCGGGGTGCAAATCGGTTCGCAACAACCGTACTCAAATACATTGCAGGCTAATGGGCCTTGGCCGGGACCACAGAAATTTCGTATCACCCCGAAATTTGTACGAGCCGTGATCATATCACCGAGGTTTTACTGCATACGTTATCGCGTGCCGATACTGTCAAGACGTACTATCGTGACAATATGATCTGGAACACCGAAGCCATGTTTATTCAATGATTACTTGTAATGCAGCGATAGGAATGGAACGTACTGAATTGTAAGAGATTCCCTTTTGTTAGATCATTTAGTGCCGTGAACGTGTTCGCGCTTGCCAACGATGGCGTTTAAAAGCTCACTGCAGTGTCCGATCTCATATTGCTTAGGAATACACTTATCTGCACTGTGGGTACCTATGAGCGAACACGCGAAAGCAGCACCGGCGTTTGTAAAATACAACACCTGCAGTTAATATCAGCTAAAGGGGATAGAACTTGTCGGATTTGACATCTATGGTGCGAGCGACGCTCACTGCTGTTTAATCAATGTATCTTATTTTATTAAATGTCGACGTACTGTCGCGCTCAATGTGACTTGCAACATTCGAGAGCGTGGCCTCACGAGCATCAAGTTGCCCTTATTTCCACATCTAAATGATATTTTCTAATTGGGCATCATCCCCAAGTGACAGAACATCGTTTAGTGGTGGAACTAAAGGCTAATGGAAGCTATGAGCAATCTTTGAGCTCGTGAGAAGGCTTGGAAGGAAGGACAACACCACACAGAAGAACAGACGCTCAACTTGCAACTGAGTTTATGTCGAAAGACATCTCACCAAGAAAACGTACGCGCAGGCGCGTCACAGCAGATTGTCACACACCCGATAACAAATTCCTGGGAAAGAGCGCGTTTACAAACTACGATAACGTGGAAGGGTTGTTTGATCAGCTTTTACACTTATCCGCTTTGAACGAACTCTATTTCTTTCTTTGTCAGATGCACCGAAGGTGCACTGACGCACGTGTCTGCGGCAGCATTTATCTGGTCAGCCTCTACGATCTCCCTTTCTCGCCTGCCTTTTACTCTGCTGATGACGTCAGTCTCCTCGAAAAGTAATCTGCATCCGCAATTCCTGCAATGCGCCGGAAGGTGCGCCCCATCATTCTGAGCTTTTACTGTGTTTGCATGCTCCCTTATTCTGTCGTTAAAGGGGCCCTGCACCCTCAATTACGCACGTTGTTTTTATCGGCCGTTTGCTTTCTATGGGTCTTGATGACTGCTGTGGCACCAACGAAAGCGGCGAGAACGAAGCGTTTGATATTTTAATTTGCTTCCAAAATGGGTTTCCGCGCCGATTGCAGCGTCGTACAACGACAATTTCTGTTACAGGAAGTGAGGTTGCGTGCGTGACTTATGCTGTTCGTTTTGAATGGTGGGAAATAAATAATATATAGTACACGCTTGTGACACACTCAGTATGTGGAATTTACTCATTTTAATGTGTTTAATGCTCTTTGCAGCTGCGAAAAAGACACCAGTTTGTGCATCGATTTTAACTTATCAGAAACTGCGACACAGATGGCGCTGCCGAACGGCCTACTCAAGGCGCAGCCGGCGCAGCCTTCATCAATACACTGTGCTTTGCATTTCTGCCTTACACAGATTTTCCATGTGCTCGAGATGTCTAGGTGTGTTTGCGTACCTACCATCAACTGCTGGTGTCGTCTTTGGTATTTGTCACCTGCCAGCATTGTGTTGAGTAAACTTGATCGTGTGCACATCAAAAGGAGCGGCGCCCGCTTGCGACTAGAAGGCCACCATGTGCTGCAGGGTTCCGGTATGGCAAAATGTAAGTCGCGTTTTGATTGGAAGCAGACAAAACTCCAGTGACACGTCACTGGGTGAGTGAAATACGAAAGGGTACGTCAATTTCTGTCGTCTGCTTTTATTTTGAATTTGTAAGTTCAATAACTTCCGTTTCCGTGCGTCTATCTCCAAAATTCTTTTTGCATTCATCTCAGGACGATACAAGGAACGCGTTCCGATGTAAAAATCGGAGGGTAAAATATGGGTGCAGGGCCCCTTTAAGACAGCGGCCCGTTTGGCCTATTTAAGATTTTCCTTGTCCTTCCTTCCAAGCCTTCGCTCTCCCAACCCAGATATGTTGAACCAACTCGCCCAACAATTACTTATTTTGGAGCTCGTGAGGTCACGCGCTCCCGTGTTGCAAGTAATATTGAGCGCGATTGTACGTACGTTGATTCCAAGTGGATCCGCGAATTGCATGGACCACTCCTGGACTGGACCTCATATACAAAACATAGTTGTATACTTTTATTCATTTCATGCCATACGGCGTACTGGCACCAAAAAAAAAAGTTCATCCAGCTCCACTTCGCCAACACTGTCGAAACAGAATCCTTCATCAGGCTCTATCGCACTTCTATGTTTTTCAGTATTCCGCTCGTTGGCGTTTAGCTTCGGCCTCTCTTGCGCGAGCATCGCGGTTGGCTTGGCGGCGACATGCCCGTTCTCGCGTCAGCTCTCGCTGGCGCTCACGTCGGGCGGCTTCTTCATCGGAAGAATGGGAAATGTTCACCGTATTTGAAAGTGCAAACTCGTCAACACTGATACTGACCCGCTATTCTGCACTCCACTGCGCCTCACCATCACCCATCTTGGGGCGTTTCTCGAAGGTTCACCACTCGGCAACCTCCGCCCTCGCCTCTCGCAGCACACGTAGCTCTCCCTTTCCTACTGATCCTCACGCTCGCCACACTGCGAGGACATGTGGTCAGTGCTACCACAATCTCGGACATGAAAGCCCTGACTAAAAAGAGCTTCGCTGTTAAAACAAAGACGCTTCGGAACCGCTCACTTGGTCCAACAGTGGCACGCTGGATAGAAATCGTAGAGAGGCCGTCTCAGCTCAACACAGGAGTTCGTTCGTAATTGAATTATGCAGTAATATGTCGCACTTTGCCAAATTCACTTCAGCTGGCACAGCGCAAAGCTCAAGTGCTGGACACATGGGGCGAATTCAGATGCGATTCACCGTATGGCTGTTCGCCCCAACAGCTGCACCCAACAGACGTCCGACAGGTTCCAACAGCATGCGGAGTCGCTTGGCACGACGCACAAGCAACCAATAGTGGTGCGCGAATATTCGAAAATTTCTAATAACGAATCAAATAGGGCATATAAGAAAAACCGAATACTTCTCGAATGTTTTTCCAATAGCAAGCACCGATGAATAAACCCCGAAGGAACCAAACGTTGTAGCAGAGAGGCGTAAATTTTCTTGGTTTAATCATTAGAACGTTTAACTGGGCAAGTTGGTGTGATTCCATTTTGAGTAAATAAAACGCGCCAAAGAACGAGGACGAACAGAGGAAACGACAGACCACGGCGCTGACTCGCAACTAAAATTTTATTTCGCAACGAACATACTAAATAGCACCTGGAAAAGAATATCAAACGGCTATCGCGTATGCACAAGGCGACACAAGTAACAACAACAACAAAAACCCTACGTGGCTGATTAGTTATGAATACGAGGCAAGCTATCTCTGGGATATGACACTTCAGCCTGTGACAAGGCTATCGAAGGTTGGCTGATGCATCTGTGACCTTCGAATGACATGTAAAAAGCTTCTATGATTTCTCGTGTGCGCTGATCCCTGTGCCTATGCAAAATTTCTGTCTTACCAAAACTGGGATTACAACCACTTTTTCGATAATGAAGAGTCAAATGAGAACCTGTGCCATTTTTAACACTTTGCGCGTGCTCTTGGACTCTAATGTTTATACACCGACTAGTTTGCCCTATGTAAATCTTACCACAGGAACATGGAATTTTATAAACAACATTAGTTTGACAATCTACAATTTTTTTCTTATGTTTCACCGCGCACCTTAGCCGTTTGTCACTTGTTCTTCCATTTAACTTTCTGTGCACGGCTGGACATACCTGTCGCAACGTGTGGCCAACACTGAAAACAACGTGAACATGGTACCTATTTGCCACATTTTTTATTCGATGTGATAACCTATGCAAATAAGGAATCACTGCTGAATTCTTTCTTGTGGTAGCGCGGTTACCATCAGTTGTTCTGTTCGGCCTAGCTTTCACTGTTTTTGCGACTTTTTTCACAAGCTCTCGTGATAACCCAAGTGGGGTATCCTGCTTCTTGTAGTCTTGACACCTGTCGTGCAAAGCTTTGTTGCATCAAGTGGTGACATGATTTAAACAAAGAAGACTTGGTGCATGCTACGCTAATACCGCTTTTTACCACCTACGAGTGTTCAGAAGAAAACGCTAGTAAAAGCTTATCTGCCCTACACTCTAAAAAAAAAGAGAGTATGCGTGACTCTTTTCGGAGAGTTGACTTGCCACGTATAGGACTCTCTTCAAATAGTCACGGTGACTCTCTTGGTGGGTCAGAGTCGGCTCGCTCTAGGAGAGTCCCCCGACCCTCTAGGAAGAGTTGAAAGACTCTCATCCGAAGGATCACGTTACCACTTATAGGGAGTCAGACGACTCTTGCCGGTAACACTCCTAAGGGGGTCAGGTGACCCACACCGAAGCGTCAAGCGACTCCACGAGTATTTTAAGCTACTCATTTGACCCTTGCTCTACTTTTGCGCGACTACTGTTGAAAATAGTGGAGTATTCATTTTAAGCATGCCTAAACACTTGCCGTTCTGCCCAGCGACTGCAAAAAGAGAATAGTTCAGTTTTAGCATTATTTTAATAAAACTCGTCAAAACAACACATATTTTCCAGCAAAGTTATATAGAAAGCGCGAAAAGATGGTATTTGATTTCCAATTAAGAAGTTCGGGTATTCCTCGTTTACATGCTTCTTCATGTTTACATGCGCGACTAAACTGCAGAGCCGAGCGAAGGAGACGGCAGCGAGAGAGCACGCGCCAGCCGACCCACGGAGGTCTGGCCGTTTTTAAGTGCAAAGCACTTTTACTGATGATGATGATCTGTCTTCCGAACTCGTTCCAAAGAACCCGCAACGCGTTCAACTTGTTGGCGGCGTTGCGCACGCCCGAGATGGGGCTCAGGTTGTTGTCGAACCACAGTCGATCGCACACCGTGCAGCTATATCCGAAGCTGCGGTCCAGGAAGTCTCGCTTGAAGCGCGCGTCCGGCCGATTGAATTCGAGGGCCCGCGCTCGCTCACGCATCGCGCGTCCCCGCGCCAGATCGGCTTCGGGGTGCTCGGCTCGCTTCGCACGCTTTCGATCGGCGTCTCGCCGCCGGCCTTCATCACCATAGGCAATGCGCCGCTTACGTCTCTCATCGGCCTCTCGAGCGCGGAGTTCGGGATCCGCAGCCCGCTTCGCCCACCTGCGCTCGGCAGCACGGGCCTTAGCTTCGGGACCGGCGGCCCGCTTACGCGCAGCATCACGGGCCCTTCGTTGCGCTGCCTTGTCTTCAGCCGATGCGGCATCTTCAACGACGCGTGCAATGCTCGCATTCGATTGCGTTGTACTAGTTCTTGGAGGTATCGCAGTCTAGGTTGATGCCTGCGATGGATCCATACCTATGACGGCGTTCACCACAAACCACGAGCGAGAAGTGAGAGCGAGCGGCAACCGGCGGACGTTTATATGCGGGACTGGCGCGCCGGCGCCACACACACAACACGTGACGGCGGAGCGAAACACGCCAGGCGGTTGGAGAGGGGGTGAGCGGTGGGGAGAGTACGCACACGAGGGGCTGTTACCGGGCGAGGAGGGAGCTGTCAGGGCGAGGGGAGAGGCGGCGGCCGAGGGTGAGTGCAAACCTAACGGGGGGAGAGGCACACCAGCTGCATGGCGCCGTGACGTCACGGCGCGGAGAGGGTGCGAGGAGCCGGCGCGGCGCGGCGTGTATCCGAAACATATCCCCTAGGATGGCTGCGACCCATACTGCGCCGCTATTGGCCGGAGATGGTCACGTGACCTACACGCACTTCCGGGATTTTTTTTGTTTTTGTTTGTTTTCAATCAACATGGCGGCGCCCGCGTTTTGTTTTGCGCTGAAGCCGTGCCCGCCGTAGAGATGACGCTGAAATGTTTGAGCCTTTTGCTGACAAGCGCCCATACGCCGATCGTTTTACGATGGATGAAGTGGTAATCAACATTAATCCGGGAGCGTGTACACGGCGTCGCCCCCTTTGGCGTGCTTTATAACGCGATCGTGTGCTATTTCTCGTGGGGTTGTCCCTCATGTGCTACTGGACCTACTGGATACCTACGTATGTGGGTATTGATGACAAGAAGACTCCGATCACCTAGCTTCAAGTTGTGCCCACAACGAATGTGACTGCCGAGAAATTTCATGCCTCTTTGACAACGCTCGTCTGTTCATCCGCTGACATCTTCTGAAGCAGCACCCTGACCAGCGTGTAGCAAGCGGATTGTTCCCTCCCCGTATTCGTGGTCGTGGATTGCCTCGTCGTGACAGAGCCCTCTTATATAAGTTGGCTCTGTATGAGTGCGTGGGATATTATTCCGTCAAGAACGTGTAGACAGCCCGTCATGTGGGTCATGTGAGACACTAAGCACAATTTTAGTGTCCCGCATTCGTTATGCAGCGAGCACGTGCTAATTTGTGTTTACGTCTGTGTTATTTGTTTTTTTCTCCTCTTTCTTTCCCCCCTATCTTCATTTCCTCTGTTCCCCCTGCCCGTTCAAGGAGCAGGAAGGCATTGTGCTCCTTTAGGTGGCAGTTGTCAGCCTATACCCTCTCTGTTTCCTCTGTGCCTTCGTGTTCTCTATGTATTAAAACCTAATAATAATAACAATAACAATTGACACGACGCAAGAAACCCTATAACTTAATTTTGCTGGCGTATGAGTGCATTCTTATTCAGCTACGGTGAAAAAAAAAAGAGAAAGAAAAGACAGGAGGCACTTTGTGGATATTTGTTCATTCTTCACAACACAGCTCGATGCCGTTAAAATTAAAATTTAGCGCACGCAAATGTAAAAAAAAAAAAAAACATGCTTCGGGAATTGCGTTTTTAAATGATAAACTTCCAAGCTTCTGGTAAGTGTAGTACCTCATTTTGAAAAAAGGCAGGGAGCAAAGCATACTCTTTTATGTGAACTAATGTAATTTTAATGGGTGCTCTGCTGCATTGAACTACTACTTCAACATGTAATGGGACATGTTATGTACATGTCAGCATGCAATGCATCCATCACAGTGAATTGGACATGCAGAACCAAGTAGTAATGCCAATTGATTGCCCATCAGGGCCCAAATATCGAAACCAAAACAGGACATACATTGAAGTGAAGGACGGTTAACAAACTTAACGACATGATCAGAAAAAAAAAAGAGCACGAACAGAAGAAAGCAGAAGTCGATTCAAGAAATGATGTACTTGGAGATTATATACCTATATTTTGCAAACTCTGAACGTGGTACATTATAGTAGGAACATGTTTACTGTAAGAAATATAATATCTAGGGTTTAACGTCCCAAAACCACGATATGATTATGAGAGACGCCGTAGTGGAGGGCTCCGGAAATTTCGACCACCTGGGGTTCTTTAACGTGCACCTAAATCTAGGTACACGGGCCTCAAACATTTTCGCCTCCACCGAAAATGCAGCCGTAAGAAACACTGTAAGAAATATGCAAAGACAAAATATACAGCACCCCTAGAACTACCCCCCATCCCCTGCCCTCCAGTAATTACTCCAGTAAATGGATGCACATACCACTTGAATATGAAGTACAGAAATAACGACATATGTCGTGAAATTGGAGCACAGACTCTTCTTTATTAATGTGATGTTCAAGGTTCACTAATGACATTAAAATAGCAAGCAAAATCCCATCCCATCCTTAAAAAGTGTTTGTTTTCCCTTTCCGCTTGTCTAACAGAACAGTGCACTGTTTATTCTGATGTATACATCATTACCTGCCCAACAGCACATATATTTCTTAACGAGAAACCAAATGCCAGCTGGAACCTCTTCAACTTGTAAACCATGCTGCTATTTTTCTGTATATTATCATTTTACACTGACTGCGACTTTCCATTCAATTGTATATTGTGTCTAGTTTTTTATCAGGCTTGCTTATCACATCAGTAAGTAGATTGCTAGTACAATACATTGTTTGCTTAGGCTCAATACTTCGTTAACGATTTGCTGTTTTATTAGCAAAAGTATAATATATAGCAGGTTCTTGATGCAAGCAAAAGTATCTGTGAAAGTGCTTCAATGAACTATTACCGACTCTTCATTCTAAAAAGACAGGGCGTGCAAACACAGACACAAGAAAGAAGTCAGGACACCACAAATGCCGTTTGTGCTTTGTGGTGTCCTGACTCCTTTCTTGTGTCCGTGTTTGCACGCCCTGTCTTTTTAGAATGAAAACGTACCAACTAGCTCAGCTCTCTGTTATTCTAAAATACCTACTCTTGTTACAAAATAGGTGTGTGTTTTCAAAGTAGGTTACAAGTTATATGGACGCTATAGTACTTTTTCTGGGAAAAAGCGTGACAAATTTTGAATGAAATGGACAAGGATGGTTAACAGGTCAAGTAAGCTCTTAATTGAATAAATTATAAGACATTTGGCATTATTTGGCACTAGTGTATTTATTAGACATATATATGAACGGGGGTTTGAAACAGGGCCGTAAGCTAAGGAGAAGTTGAGGGGGTTCTGACACCCCCAAAATTTTTTCGTGTGACACTAAAATAGTTCCATGCCTTCACAGCGACCACCAGTTGCCACAGTTAGCCGTTCTACACACGAACACCCTTCGAAAAAAATTCCTGCGTACGGTCCTGGTTTGAAATATGCATTACTCATGTTATGCTTCCTAAAAGGCCCTTGTGTTTTTTATTATGGATAACAAGGCGCTTTATAAATGTCATGACATGACAGGCGTGAAATACAGATTAAGAATGCTTCCAGATTTGATGCTTTTATGTTACTTATAATTAATTGGATGACATTCATTCAGGAAGAGACAAATCGGCATGAGCACTACAATAAGAGAGAGCTGAGCTAGTTCGCATTCATGTTAAAAGACAGGGCGTGCAAACACGGGCACGAGAGAGATATCAAGACACCACAAACGCCGACTAACAACTGAAAGGACACATAGCGGCGGAAAAGAAAGTAAACATAAAAACTTGCCTGCGCAGGCCCAGGCAAGAGGTGATACCTATCGATAACTGTTCAGGATTTTTATTTCTGCTTTATGCAAGTTAATGATGCATGCATCTATCTTGACATTGTCGAGAGTGTAAATGCACGACAAAATTCGATGAATGCGCAGTTTTCTACAGGCACAGGAATGAAGCAACACGTCTGATAGTTCAGGCATGGTGTGTAAATAATAATGGTAGTGCACGCGTGAGCCAGCCGTCAGTTAACGCGCATAAAGAAATTAAATGCCTGAACGGTTATCTCTCACGTGTACCACCACGTGTGCGGACTGATAGGTATCACATCTTGCCTGGGCATGCGCAGATAAGTTTCGTGTCTAGGTACTTTTTTTTCGGCCACTGTGTGCCTTTTCAGTTAGGCGGTGATTGCAATGTCTTCTCTCGTGTGTCTATGTTTGCACGTCACGTCTTTCAACTAGAGCACTACCTTGTGGTAGAGGTTCTAATCTGCACATCTTCAGTTCGATTCAAGCACATTGTTATATCTGCATTAGTTCATTGCCAAAATACTGTTAAAGTCCTTTTTTCTCATGACATATGGAAGCATCTCTTATGAAACATTTGCAGAGAATTACAAGGAATCCACGACTTTCTACCTTTCTTGGGAGCCCTTACCATGTGAAATGTAAAGCATTATACTAAGCATATTTTAATAAAGGAACAAAGCTCTCATAAGCCTCATTTGTATTTGTACTGCTAGATTCACATACAGAATGAATTTACTCAAGGAATCTTGTAACTAAGTTGTCCCATGTCTCATTTTAGATTGGGCCACAGACACTACTTACTTTTCAGTGACTCCAAGGTCAGATAGTGTATTTTCAATTGCAGACCCATGTACTGTGTCCTTTCGTAAACCCTGTGCTCTAATTACAAAAGTATATCTCCTGTGGTTGCTAAATAGCTATGACATTTTCATGGGTGGGACCAGTCCATCTGGTAGTTAGTATCCTGGCTGTGAATAATGGTGGGTGTTGGGGAAGCAACATAAATGAGTCACAAAACAAATTAGACTTTGAAGAAGTTTATTTGCTGTAAGCGCACGACAACTGCATTTATTCTAGTAGAGTGTATGTGATCTCATCATTTATTGCAATAGTGGGAACAATGTCAGAAAATACTCGGGGGCCTTGGGGTCACATCACTGTATGTTCTGCACTATGGTGTTGAATGGAGTTTCCAGTGCAGTCTTCTGGCTCTCTGCTGAAAGTAAAAATAGGAGCAAGACAAAGGCAATTAAAAAAAACTGCGTACAGCAGACTGCAGGGTCGTTCTATGCTTTCCCAGTACCAAAAACTTTCTAAGGTCTTCCTCTTCAAACATTTTTACACAAAAGCAAAATTATTAGGTCGTGAGAGCAATTGTTGAGCACTATAAATAGACGGGATCATGGTGGCCGGCAATGCTTATTCAACCTGTACACATCCCAGTGACGGCAACAGTTCCACCATCGGTGACGTGTGCGGCTTTAGTTATAGCAGACATGAGTACTTTTTTGAGTCGGCGACAGAAAGAGCACTCATTATGGACACCTGAGCTCCAGTATCGACTAATGCCGTGAAAGAAATACTGACAACATGCACTTCTATTAGGTTCTTGTTCGTAGGGAGTGTCAACAGGATTGGGATCAGTCGAAAATGATGCAGCACTTCCTCTAGGAGCTGCATGATCTTGTTTTCCGTCCGAGATGATACTTAGTTGGTCAGCATGGAATAGCGGCGTGGTTGGGGTGACGGTGAACGAGCAGTAGGGCGGCTGTTAGCAAAGTACGTACGGCTGGGCGAACACCAACGAGGGTCTGCATATGTATTAAATTGAGTTAATGGTGATGAGCAAGTAAACTGCAGCAATAATGTTCATACCTACCCGTCATTTGTGCTACAACTTTGCCCATTGTGACGACCTTGAGCAGCAAAGACATGAACACAGTGCTTGCCGCCATCTCATGCAACCTGGAAGGTTGTATGAATTGAATTGAATTGAATTGACTGTTGGGGCAGGAGACTAAGAAGGAAGTGAGACAAACAAGCACAGACTTACAAGTTTTTGTGTGACTCCAGTCTTTTATGTGAGGACTGACTGTATTAACTACAGTAAGAAGTATGCACATGTGATTAGAACATGGCGTTCGAGTGCGGTAATTTAAAAAAAATTTGATTTCGATTGCTATTTCTTCCGACTTCTAACGGATTTATGCAGGTCACTGAAGTTTTAATATCATACAATGAACAGAATTTATAAACAATGTCAGCCCACTGTAGTGGGCGGCGGGATTTTGCTGGGATAGCACGATGAAATCCAACCCTTGTATATCGGTGCCACTTCTTCGGGAAAAGTGCAAGTTAAGAAAACCTGTTTAAATAAAATGCGAAGCCTTTCATTCTAGCAAATTTCATGTTGCTCATTGTTTGAATTTACAATATACCAATTATTTATTAACTGCAAAAGAACCAAAAGCCTAACGAGTCTGGCCATAAAGTGCGACAGCGTGCACTTCTCCACGTAACTCGAATGCCTAGGCCGCATTGAAAGCACAGGCGTCATCACAAGGCTGGTTCTTTCTGATAGCAAACAGTATATGAGTGGAAAATTTATGCATCTTGAAGAATCAGGGAAAGCCATACTGATTAGCAAATGAGATGTGTATCACAAGGAAATGTCGGGCAGCTTGATGTCATGGATATATAGAAATCTAGGGCTGTCAGCAGAAAGTCGAGATGCTGTGGGTTAATTTCATCTTTTGGGACATCATAGACAAGTATACATGAATGTGTGCATATATTTATTTTGTTAAACATGCTAAACTACTCGTGTTTAGCGACAAAATGTGTGTTAGAAAATGTGTGACTGGCAACTGCTCCGAAAGGCTGCTTTCCTGCTCGAAAGTGAGGTTCTAGTTGCTCCAGAGGCTGCGGAAAATTGGTTACAATTGATCACATCCCTAAGTACACATTAGACCACGCCATTTGAAAGGACCTCGTGCTGGGCATGTCCCTGTTGGTAATTTCATTTTTAATGACAAGCAATAAAAATAATTATATTATACTGCAGATCCTGCCTAGTCTTTTTGAAATTTTAGTCCCTAGCCTACTGAAATCCAGAATTATAATGGTTGACATAGATAGTAGGAATAGATCAACAGAACTAGGAGCAGATAAGAAACAGTGCTTTCCAACAGTACAGAAGTGGCAAACGTGGGCCTTTCATCCAATGAAGGTCAACGAATATCGGCACAAAACATGTTCATTCGCAGTAGTACCCATATTTCAAAGGATCTGCCTGCCGAGGTGTCTCAATGCCGAATTAGTTGGTTTTTCTTGAGTGCATTCGATTGTTCCCGTTAATAGTTTTCGCGGCCTTCCTTACACTTGTCATACACCTTTGATATGTGGTAATTCTTTTTTGTTTGTTTTAAGTAGCTGTGTTTTTTTACTCCTTACTTGTCATATGCGACGACATTAAGATGCTGTGTATGTGATTTTTTCAGATACAATCTCGTACTGCTTGCTGTGATTTCTCCTCTCATATCTCTTTTTCTTGTTTCTGATCAACTAGGTGTGTAATAGTATTCTTTGCTTGCTTTTGATAAACTAGCTATGCCATTTAACATTTACTTTGTCCTGTGCAGTGCCGAGTGCTGTCACATGCAGCAGTAAGGTTCCGTACACGACAATTTCTCTTATGTATTCTCATGTTGTTTCATTTATTCTTGCATCGTTTTATATTCACTCCTGCCCAAGACTGACAGTACGTACGAGATAACTAAAACAAACAAACAAATAAATCAATAAATAAATCAGATTTTCAGGTTCAAATCTGTGCTTACCAAGCTGTATTGTATGCCTAGTGCTACCTCCAAGGCAAGACTGATGTTCAAAAACATTTTCTTGGGGGAGTTGATGCTTGCTGAACAACATGATACCACGCAGAAAATTACTAGAACGATAAAGACTAACTCTAAGCTGCAGACAGGCCATAAAGAAAGCTACATCGGGTGGACCATGCATTTGCATCTTAAGAAAAGAGTAAGAGCACATGTCTTTCTGTGAATGGTGTTCTGGTGCAATTTTATGGCATCTCTTCAAGGTATTAGAACACACAGTTTGTTCCAAAATTTAACACCGCTTCACGTATTGTGGTGTTCTAATCCTGCTTCAAGTAAAAGATCTTCAGCCTTGTCGTCTAACATAGTATTTTAAATAGGGTCCCGGAAGTGTCCTTTCAATGTGGTCATGACATTATGTCTTGGATAACATGCACTGTGAAGTACTCTTCTCTTTACAGTCATTTCTTTCAAAACATGTCACAGTCTAGGAAAGCTTCCTGCAGTTAATGCTTGTTTGTGGGCTAGTTGGTTTTGAAGCACAGAGAAATGATAAACGGCGCGAAATAGCACAGACAGAAGGAGACAGACGTGTGCACTGACTCGCAAATTACTTCATTTTCAGAAGTGCATAAAATATAGAGCGTTTCTTTTTTTTTTATGAGTGCACATGTCTGTCTCCTTTTGTCTTTTCATACTGTCTGTCATTTCACTATGCTTCCTCGCAGTTCTTTTTTTCATGCAAAACATATTTGCAGTTCATTTCTCATATCTGTATCAGCAGCACTCATGTGTAATATGTTCAGTGACAGTAATAAAAGGAATGTGTACAATATTTCTAAGAACTGTGTCTGCAAATATCATGCGTGTCTGTACTGTCCAATTATGTTTTTGAATTCAATAACCAACTTTTGTTTCACAATAATACACTTTTTTTTCTCAATATTCATGTTGCATGGGCAACAGTGGACACTACTACTTGCACTGCATGTCTGATTCAACATGACAGAGATATGCATTGAAGCTGGCATGTACCGTTTACTGCTTCTTATTTCAATTTTTCAAAACAGCACAAAACTTTTTTGGACGTTAGTTTAACCATCAGTCTATGAGAAGGAGAACTCCGCTCCCTACTTTTAATGTGATAGAGTGATCAAAGGCTTTGGAATTTTACGGATTGGCGAAGAGGTAATCGGACAGGCTAAGTTACTATTTTCGAAAGACGATTTATCTTCACCGTGTATTTTTTACTGCTAAATGTTGACAGCATCCCACTAGTCTGTGTTAAAAAAAAAAGGGAGGGGGGGGGAGCACCCGCTATGCGCATTTCAGTGTCCTTCCTAAATGAGTATACTTGTATCTAGAGAACGCCAAGGCTCCAACCGCTACTATGCGTTTCATAAGCAGTGGTACTATACAGCGCGAAAGCTGGAAGGCGGTGCATCGCGTCATAAGAAAAAGATGACAAAGGACTCTTGGGTGAACGTGCGGTATAGTAAGAAGCAGCACCCCGTCACAAAAGACTGCAACTTTGAAACACATGTAGATTACGCGCGGAACAGAAGACCGCAGCGTAAATACCACAGGTAAGACAACTACTTACCTTAAAACAGCTAACATCCGAAGGCGTACAAGTGCCGCGTCTTCCACGCCCGCCGACAGCGGACATACACGCCGCCGTCCCAAAAGCCCAAACATATCGGCGTCATCTCTACGGCGGGCGCGGCTTCGCTTATGGACGTCGCCATGTTGGCGTAAAACAAACAAAAACAAAAAACAATTCCGGAAGTGCGTGTAGGTCACGTGACCATCTCCGGCCAATAGCGGCGCAGTATGGGTCCCAGCCATCCTAGGGGATATGTTTCGGATACACGCCGCGGCGCGCGCGCAGTCACGTGGGGCGTGACGTCGCTGCGCCGTTGCTACAGAAGCTCCTTCCCCCTCCTCGCGCCGTTGCTAGGGGAGAGGAGCGCGGATGCCGGCGGAGTGGGCGGAGTTTTCGGGGTCGCTTAAGAAGTGCATTCGCACCTAAAAGTGGTGACGGCTGGAGGTCTCAGATTTGTGGCTTGCTAGGTTGTCGCTCCTGTTCAGCGTGAGCACCATGAACAACGGTATCTGAAAAGCAGAACGTGATATTATGATGAGAAAATGAAATTGCAGTAATGGTTTGCAAAACCTACAAAATAAGTGGTTCACATAGCCACAATGAAGGAACGAAAACAAATTTTCACGTAAAAGGCAGCGGGAACCTCGTCTCGCAATAGGCACTGGCTATACACGAATGAAAGCACTTTTTTTCTGAGAAATCGCTTCAAAATTTGGTTTCAGAATAAACACGGTTTTGCGCCGGCTTACGCCGACACCCAAACACATCCTCCGGCAGTCAGGAGCACGCCGTGAGCGGTTACTGACCGCATGTTTTACAAACGTAACCCATACCCAGATAAACACATGCGAGTACGAGGGCCCGAACGACACCCAGCGCGTGCGGACGCCGTCTACGTCGAGATCACACATGTCATATGCTAGAATCAGCACACATAACTCCCACAATCACGTACACTCACTTGATTCCGTTATAGCGTCATAGTAGATGTTGGCAAACCATGAAAACTGCAAATAGAAACGAAGGAAAAACGTGCACGGCGACGGCCGCAACAACGGGCGCCGTCGAAAGTCTAGCATTATCGCCTTACCGGTGAGGCGTGTCGAACTTGAATGACTACCGCACACGTTCTGGAAGCCACCGTACTATACTGCACCTCAAGCTACCGTCTTTAAGCCAACAAAAACCATTATATATAGTGCGTCTGAGCGTTCTGTACACAGACGTCTTTTTTTTTTTTTTTCACGTTCCCACGCGCGGAAGCACGCAGCACTCTCAAGGTCGATGGAAATGTTATTATGAAGTAGACTAAAGTGCATCTCAAAACGACATCTTGCACCTTCAGTAGTGCAGACACAACGTGCGATCAGCAAGAAATGACCCTTGATAATTGTTTGCATCGCTCACTTTATGGGAGCTTGTACAGCAACGCGCGTAACGGTGGCAACTCGTTAACCGACAGCTTTAGTTGGGCATCAAGAGCCCCGCGGACACGGGCTGCTGTTGGAAATGGCTGGCAGATAACTTCCGCAGAGCTGCTGCAGACGCCCAGCTAAAGCTGTATAATTAGTGCCTACGAAAGCAGCACACTCACTGTTAACTGGCGCCCGTTGTCCGTATCCGCAGCTCCATGAATATTCCGCCCTGCAAGCGTCACTTCGTGCGCGGAGCCGGCGTCAACACCATCGAAAACGCGCATGAACATGAACTGATGAAACCGATGAAACTTCAAGACACGCAACCCGCGCAACCAACGCAACGCATTCCAATAGCATAGACGAGGAGGCTGAGACTGGCTGAGACGACTGAGAGAGAAGGCAGAAGCGGCGCGTCACCCCGGCGCCAACCCCGTCTCCGTTGGCGAGCAACGCGCCACAACGGCGCCAAAGGGCAAGCGCGCGATATGTATGGCGTATACAGTGGCTCTTTCATGACGGAAGCCAATCGAAACGCCATTCAGGAGCGTCCAGTGACTCCTTCCGAACTGCTAACTCTTTTTCTCTGCCTGTACCTCCCAAAAGGGGTCACATGGACGCCCGAAGAGAGTCACGGTTCCATGACCCTCTTTTGACTCTTTTTTTTCTTAGAGTGTAGGGGAATGCTCCCAACGGATGTGATCCCCCGTAGAGAAAAATAACTTTAAATCTAGACACTGCAATTGTTTTTCAACAGGTAATTCACACGTAAAAGATAGGCCCTTACCGCATTCTCTGAACACTTTTAAAATATCAATAACTCTTATTTGTAAATCACAACTTCTTACAATACCCAAAAAAATGTCTAGATATCACACAACTTTTACTACCAGGTCTCCGATGCTCTTTTCAATTTTTCCTTTTTTAATCGCAGAATGACCAAGACGCATGCAGTCGAAGGTTTTTCGGAACTACCGACGCTAGATTGTTCACACAATGAAGGCTTCTTGCAAAAATCCAGTGTCGCCGAAGCGACAGTTATTAATCCGCCATCTTTATCATGACATTCAAGATGATGTTGACTCATGCATAAGAGGTTTATTTAAAATTTGTTGACAAAGTGCCACTTTAAATACTGTAGTCGCTTCTCTATTCACGCGCTCGTTTCGCAGAATTTCCGGTGTCGGTATCGGCGGACCACGGCGTGTTTGGTTGTGAGTGTCGTCCGTGAGCGTCCGTGTCGTCCGTGAGCGAAAATTCGATGTGGTTGCAAACGGAGAAATAATAACAAATGTTCGGTTTCAGTGGGACCGGGGATTCAAACCTGCGACCCCTCGCTCCGTGGCGTGATGCGCTTAGCCGCTCTAGGGTGCCTACAGAACCGACCGTTAGTTCATGTAGGCTCCCACCACGCATACAGCATCTAGCAAACCAACGGCGAGCTATTTGTATACATCACTTTGCTTTGATGGTATGCAGATCTCTCAGGTTCTTCCGCGGCTTGATTATTACCCGCGAGATGGCGCAAAGGGCTCACGAGGCGTAAAGTCACTGGAAGGGGAAAGGTACCGCGACCGTCCTGCCCGCCGCCATATTTGGTCCAGCGCGGCCGAAGTAGCGGCGGCGCGGTGTTGTTTTCACGCGGAGTAACGCATGTTTTACGCACTGCGCGCACTTTTGCAGCCCCAAATGAAGCATACTGTTGTTCTCTAAGCGATTAGGAAAGAAATAGCGGCAGTTTTCAGTTGTCTACACGCGCGCGCACGCGTACTAACGCGCTAAAGAAATGCGGACTTCGCGGCATTTACGCGCTTGGCTGTCGGCATTTGTTAAATGCGAAGCATTTCTTAGCGAACTTCTGCGACTTTGAACGTATCTATCTATCTATCTATCTATCTATCTATCTATCTATCTATCTATCTATCTATCTATCTATCTATCTATCTATCTATCTATCTATCTATCTATCTATCTACTATCTATCTATCTATCTATCTATCTATCTAGCCGCCCGCGGCTTTGTGCTCCCATGGCCGTTTCGTTAATGGGATGTACACCAAATTTGTTATGGCATAACATGACTGTATGACGAATATAAATTACAGGTGATAACACGAAAATAATGATATGCATGCTATGTACGGCATGATTTGCATGCCACGCTCATGGTACGCTGGCGGCCGCTTCGGTAGCTTGATACACACTAGAGGTGTGCATGGGCTCCGGGTAGCCCGAAAGCCCGAGCCCGACCCGGCCCGCGGGCCGGGCTCGGGCGGGCCGACGTGTTTTCACCTCGGGCCCGGGCCGGGCTCGGGCTACTTGGAGTTTTATCGGGCCGGGCTCGGGCCCGGCGCAAAGCCCGACTCAAGCCCGAAATATAGAGAATGAGCGGGAATTGTTTTCCAGCACGCACACAGCGCCTTTTCCGCGACCGCCCTTTACCGCTTTTCCTTTCCATTCCCTACTTTAAACAAAAAGAGAGCAGGTAAAGCACTGCCTCTGTTGCACTCCGACAAACAGAGAAGTAACACCACCTGAGCTAATGACGGCGCCACGCGACTGTTCGCGTTAGATTTACGGCCAAATCCCATGAGTGAAAATGCACGCGACAGCGACGAACGACCCGACGTAGATCGCCTTCGTGCAAGCTGACGCTTGCATGGACATACCCTGTACACGTGACGGCTTTGGCGAGCGAACTCCATTGTTGCTGGCATGAGGCCGTCTCCTTGTATTTTGTAATCTGTGTAATAGAGACTGTTCGTCGTGTGTCGTTTGATCATATTTGATATGCTCAATAAAACGCCAAATTACCGGAAAACAATGTTTTGTTTTCGCAGCGAACCTTCAAAAAGCCGGGCCGGGCCGGGCCGGGCCGGGCCCGGGATTGTGTTTTCTTACGTCGGGCCGGGCCGGGCGGGCTCGCAGCCCTTTGCCGTCGGGCTCGGGCGGGCCTTCGACAAAGTCAGCGGGCCCGGGCCGGGCTCGGGCTCGGAAATACGGCCCGTGCACAGCTCTAATACACACCAACATTGGTATGGCATGACAGGACTGTATTACGAACATAAGTTACTAGTTATAACGTGCAAATCATGACAGGCATGCTATGTAAAACGTGTTTTACATGACATGGTCTCGGAGCGCTCGCGGTCGTTTAATGAAATGCATATATAGCACAATTGATATGACGAGATATTTCTGTATGACGAACGTTAGTGACAGGTGGTAACATGTAACTCAAGCCTTACATGACGTGCGCGCCATTATTTTAAAGGGGTGGTGCCACCAAATTTGTGGCTTGCGCGTTCTTTGCTGTAAGCGTTTCCTAATAGCTCCATGAAGCATGATTCACGCACCAAGATTCATGTATTCTCGCTAAATAATTTAATATTGCCTTTTGATGTGGACAACTTTCGGTTTCGGTTTCAGGGAGCCGAGGTTGGGCAGTGACATAGAAGTGTAGGAGGCTTGGTCACGTGACCGCACAAGGCTGTGGCGCACATAGCCAAGAAGCGATCGAAACTCGGCGAGTGATGTAGCAACCGATGCTTTGCCGGTACTATAGTGAATTAGAACATATTCTAGTTCACTACAGCCGGTACGAACGTTGCGGAAGTGGCGGAGGTCCGGAGGTCACTCGCGTTACTACAGCAGATTTGCTGTGACGTCACTACAACTTTTGTTGCCCATCCTACAGATCTACGTCAGTGTTGGCGCGCTAGCGATGTGTTTCGATCGGGAGAATGGGCATTTAGGTACACTTAGGAAGTGAATGAAAATATATTATAAACGTTTGCTGCGTCCGACCCTTCGTGTGGAATGTCCTTGCATACAGAGGAAACCCACAACAGGCTTGTTATAGCCTCGAACTTTAATGGCACCACCCCTTTAATGTTACCACCTGGTATTTATGTTCGTCATACAGTCACGTCACGCAATACCGATTTTGGTGCATATCAAGCCAGCGAACCGGCCCCGAGAGCATCATGAGTACGGCATGTAAATCATGCCTTACATGACATGCGTGCCATTATTTTCTTGTTACCACCTGTTATTTACGTTCGTCATACAGTTACGACTCGCAATAGCGATTTTGGTGCACATCAAGCCAGCGAACCGGCCGCGTCGGCGGCCGGGAGACACTAGCGAGGCGACCGAGCTGGACGCTTTATGTGGCGAAGCCGCCGAAAGGGCGCGGCGGTGAAGAGAAAACGAACGCGGTACTTTTCCCATTACAGTGATTTTAACGGGGCGCGCTTTTAAGTGGCATCGCCCTGTCATGTGGCTTGTTTTGTCGCGCCGCATGCATGCATATTATAGCCGGATGGCGCTGGCACTTTTCTTTCTCCACCGAGAAGCGACAGGGACGGCATGCGAACATGGTCCCATTACGCTATCGCGTTCTACTCTTGAAAGCGAGCCTGAAGCGTCCTGTAAGTTTTTTCAAGGTGCAGTTACAAAGTATTTCTAAGGTTGTAGTTGCTGCTGTATACAAACGTGCGTCAGTTTACATAATTGTCGCAATTTTTGTCGGTTTACGGTAATCGTAATGTTTATTTCATTATGTTACAGCGCGACAAGAACGAAGAAAAAAATTACACCATCTCCCGCTAAAGGGAACCCATGTGTGAATGCGAAGCAGCGGAAAGATGGTTCGCTTGAGCGGGAGATGGTGGAATTATTTGTAGCGTTAGCAACACTTGCCTAGCCGGAGCGCGTGGATCCTCATGAGCCGTGCTGCGCATGCGCGAGGATCAGTGATGTCACACAGCTGCCTCACTGGAGCCGGCATCTCACGCGCTCTGCGCCACCGCCGCGCGCGGCTCGCCGCTGCTGGTCTGCGCGTTCGGGAGAAGTGGCGTCGTAGCCGCGGCAGACACACTGGCGCCGTCGCGCGCGCGGACTCCACCACCGCAGCGCGCGACTCGCCGCTGCTGATCTGCGCATTCGAGAGGAGTGGCGTCGTAGCCATGGCAGAAACACTGGCGCCGGCGCGCGCTCAGCTATTTGCCTTCGCTGTGCAGTTGCCGTCTGACACTGCGCTGGAGCCGCTCGATAGCGCCTCTGACTGGCGTTTGCAGGTGGGTAACGCCATGGAGAAGGAGAGCGCAAATGCTTCTCGAGGGCGCAGAAGAGCCGAGAAGCTTTAAGAATAATCAGCGGAACCCATGCCATTGGTGTTTTCGTCGGATTCTTCAGCGAGGAAAGGAGAGCACGAGCGTCCCGCGTCTAGAGCCACAGAAGCAGAGACGGCCATCGGCCGCTCGTGCCATGTCAAGACGCCGGAGGCGTCGCTGCTGCCTACTCATCGCAGGAGAGAATGAGGCCCGCGAGAGGGGGGAGCGTAGGAGAGGAGAGAGAGGGGACGCGCATGTGCTGGCGCTCATCGCGGCGTTGCGCAGGAGAGAATGAGGCGCGCGATAGGGGTGGGGGGAGTGTAGGAGAGGAGAGAGAGGGGGAGAGCACCCGCATGCGCATTGGGGGTGTGGACGCCGCACGGCGGTGGGAGGGAGTAACATAGCCCCGACCATAACCTGCTTCGCATCTAAAAGATTAAGCGCACATACGACAGGACACACCGCTATCAAGCGACATTGTTTATTCAAGAAACGCGTTTATGTAGGGTGGGCCAAAGTTGCGCGCTTGCGCACAGTTAACCGCGACATACATGCCTGCGAAAATTACTGACTTCAAATATTAGAAATGGTTCCCACGTGTCATTCTTTTTGCTGCTCATCTTAAGTCCAGAAGTACTATTTCGTTTTCATGTACAGGGATAGACGGCTAGCTAAACGCATCACGTTTTCAATTGGTAGTCGGTGCTGTGTCCTGTCCCAAGTATGCCTAAGCTTTTGTTCGTTCTTGTCGCACTGTAACATAATAAACTATAGTACCAACTAGCCCAGTTCACTGTACTCTTAGATGTTCCTTTGTTAAAGCTTGCGATTATTAACAGCGGAGCTGTTTAAGCTTTTCATTATGCCGCGTGGCATGAAGAGAAGCTCGGCCCAGCTTGCCTTTGCCATGTTGAGCCTCGTTAAAACTTAGATGGGCCTACTCAAGCCGACGTAAGTATAGCCAAACCTAACTGAGCCTAGCGCTGTGAGTGCTTGCCTCCTCGATCGTCAAACTACCTTGCTTATATAGTGAGGTAATTGGCGAAGGAACCGAAATCAGTTAAAAAATGAAACGTATATTCTGGTATATACAATGCATGACCTGTAGTTTATGTTCATCACGCACTCGCGTCATGCCCTACCAATTTTGGAATATATCCAGGTAAAAAATGACCGGAAGCGCACCATGACAGTGGCAAGTAAATCATAGCGTACATGACATGCATAGCATGATTCGCATGTTAAGACCTCTCATTTATGTTCGTCATACAGTCACATCGCGCAATACCAATTTTGGTGTATATCAAACGAGCGAAATGGCCGCGAGTGCACCATGAGTAGAGCATGTAAATCATGCCATACATAACATGCATATCATGGTTTTTCATGTTAGCACCTGTCACTAATGTTCATCATAGAGTCACATCGCGCAATACCAGTTTTGGTGTATATCCAGCTAGCGAAACGGCCGCGAATGCACTATGAGCGTGGCATGTAAATCACAACAAACATGCATGCAAATCATGGTTTTCATGTTACCACCTGTTATGTTCTTCATACAGTCACATCGCGCAATACCAATTTTGGTGCATATCAATCTAGCGAAACGGCCACGAGTGCGCCATGAGCATGGCATGTAAATCATGATATCATGTCACGGTTTTCACGCTGCCACCTGTTGTTCATGTTCGTAATACAGTCGCGTCGCGCAATACCAATTTTAGCAAAACGGCCGCGAATATATCCTGAGTGTGGCTTGTAAATCATGTCATACATGACCTGCATGTCATGATTTCCATGTTACGACCTCTCATTTACGTTTGTCATGCACGCAGTCGCGTCGCGCAATACCAGTTTTGGTGTACGTCAAGCAAGCTAAACGGCCAGGAGTGCGTCATGAGCATGGCATGCAAATCATGTCGTACATGTCATGCATGTCACGATTTTCATGTTACCACGTTCATTTACATTCGTCATACAGTCGCTTCGCGCATTACCAATTTTGGTGTACATCAAGCTAACGAAGCGGCCGCAAGTGCATCATGAGCGTGGGAAGTAAATCATGACATACATGACATGCATGTCGTGGTTGTCATCTTACCAACTGTTATTCATGTTCTTCATGCAGTCACATCGCGCAATACCAATTTTGCTGTATATCAATCTTCTAAAACGGCCGCTAGCGCACCAAGAGCGTGGCATGTAAATCAGGTCTACATGACTTGCATGTCATGATTTTCATGCTACCACCTCTCACTTACGTTCATCATACAGTCGTGTCGCGCAATACCAATTTTGGTGCATATCATGCAAGCGAAACGGCCGCGTATGCACCATGAGCGTGGCATGTAAATCCTGACACACATGTCATGGATGTCATGGTTTTCATGCTACCACCTGTTATTCATGTTCTTAATACAGTCACATAGCACAATACCAATTTTGCTGTATATCAATCTAGCGAAACGGACGCGAGTGCGCCATGAGCGTGGCATGTAAATCATGTCGTACATGACATGCATATCATGTTTTAAATGTTACCACGTGTTAGTTATGTTTGTCATACAGAAATGTCTCGTTATACCACTTTTCGTATATATCCCTTCATTTAAACGGCCGGAGCGCCCCAAGACCACATCATGTAAATCATGCTGCACATCACATGCGCGTCATGGTTTACATGTTAGGACTCGTCATTATGTTCGACATGAACTCTTCTCAGGTCGTACCAATTTTGGTATATATGAAATTAACGGAACGGCCGCAAGAGCCCGAAGGCCGTGGAATGTAAATCATGCTTTTCATGACATGCGTGTCATGTTTTCATGATATGACCTGTCATTTATGTTCGTAATAAGGCCATGTTATGACACACCAATTTTGGTATACATCCGAATAACGAAACGTCCAGGAGAGCACGAAGTCGTAGGCGGCTAGATAGATAGATAGATAGATAGATAGATAGATAGATAGATAGATAGATAGATAGATAGATAGATAGATAGATAGATAGATAGATAGATAGATAGATAGATACGCTCAAAGTCGCAGAAGTTCGCTAAGAAATGCTTCGCATTTAAAAACCTCGATTCACTGCACGCGTCTCGCCGGTCACTGCGATAGTTTGTTGTTGTTGCAATACCCCTCTCCAATACCCCTCTCCAATTGAGGCGACGATTTCCGTGAGCCTTGAGCAGCCGCAGTATTAGGCGTCCTGAAACATTGTGGTTCCAATCATTTGTAAAGTAGCCTGTTGAAAAGTGACGAAGGAAGCAGCGAAATCAAAACACTGGCGCTCTGTAACAGTGTGTATGTGTAACATGTGACTGACGTGCTGTACAGGCTTTACTGACTCGTACTTAGATCGGGCAAAGCTGCGTTCTATAGGCTTACAAATCCCAGGTACCTAAGGCGGAGCGCCGAAGCAGTTATGCTTCGGCACTCCCCCTATGCAGTACGATCCTGGCATGAGAGATCGATAGAGACTGTCATCAAACAATTTATAGCACCAGTTTGATCCATCGTTATTGTTTGTTCGAGTTTATCTTTTTTCTTTGAAGCGAAACTCTTCTTTCCGCCAGCGACGCAGAATGAGCGAGCGAGAGCACATGGGGCCGCCGAGCGACGTCGGCTCCTGCATTTAAGAGGAGTGGCTTTCGACGCTTCGGCGGGCAAGATGGCGGACATACGCGCAACTCTGCTCCCGTAGGGAGCATATAGTAGTTCTACCGCTGTGGATCCGGTGGCGACATCGTGTGGCATTTTGTCCGGCTACAATTTTTTTTTGTTTTCTCAGTCACGTCACTATTCTTGTCGAAAATAAAGGTACCTCCGCACTAGTGGTGCCAAGCGTGAAGGAAGTGCGGAGCTGGGCGGCCTTCTTCGTTTCTCTTTCCTTTTTCTATTTTCTCTCTCTCTATCTTTCTCTCCCTTCTCTCTGTTTTTTTGCGTCTTTTTGTCTCTGTTTATTTCTATTTCTTTATCTACCTACTTCTCTCTTTCTCTCTCTCTCTCAATTGCTCCCTCTTTCTTTCCTTTGTTTCTTTCCATTTCTCTATGTTTATATCTTTCTATGCTATGCTTTACTCTCTCCCCTACTCCGTTCCTTACCCTCACTTCCCTTTTGCACCTCCTTGCTATACTATGCCATACAAGGCTATTCTGTGTTCCGCTAGCTTACCTTGACAGCCAGTGGTTAGGACGCTCGCCTTCGGGTCGCGGGTACGCGGATTCGAATACCACCTTGCCGAGAAATTGTTTTATCCATGAATTTCTGTCTTTCTTTCTTTATTTATCTCTCTCTATTTCTCTCTTTCTTTCTCTCTTTGTACTCGTTCTCTCGCACATCACGGTTATTGCATGCCACGCCGGACAAATAGGCGCATGTGTTCTGGGAGCGAAGAAGACGAAGAAGGCGAAGAGAACGCGTGCTCGTTCATGATGATGGTAATTTCTGTTCACAGATTACGGACTGACACTCGGCTTGAACAGCTCCGCTGCTAAAAAATTATGAGAGTACTGTGACTTCTTAATTATCTCACTGCCAACTCTTTATACAGAGTCAGTGAGCGGGTTAGTCGCTGTTCTGTTTGTGAGTCTCTGATTAGACTCTGCGTAATCTGGTGCCGCTGCCAGCGTTGTCCATACGGTACGTTGTCCAGCGTTGTCCATACGGTAAACCGAACCCGGCCAGAACTCGTGACGTACGATGTTTACAAGGGGTTCCCGCATGATGACCTCATCGCGTTTTGCTTCGATTTCCGATTCGGCGCATTCGCGAACTTCTAAACTGAATTAAAATGCTTTTTATGCTGTATTTGTGGCTGATATTGTACAGATGACACCTATGTATTCCCATCAAAGCCATGTAACAGTCAAATTGTGTTAGAATTTTAGTGTCGCGACTCCTTTAATGCTCTCCATTTCTAACAGTGCAGGAGAACTCCTTCCAATGAAGAAAAGGCAGCCTCGAAACTCAGCTGCCTCTTCGGCTACGTCCAACGGCAGTTCCAGGCCAAGCTACTGTCTGTGCCAAGTGGACTGCAGCCGTTGCACTCTGCCATCGGTGGAGCAGGACTGGAAGTACTTCTGCGATGTACCAGGACGCCGACTACGTTGTGCCACTTAGCGCACCACCTGGCCCCAATCAACAACCTCCTATGGCTTCTCGATTTTGAATTGACCCAATTCACGCCAGGCACGCATGCCATTCGCAGGGTCGAAGGCTCAGACTTCCAGAGGACCCACGAGGACGACATGGCGTTCGCGTACGCTGGCATGACCTTGCTCTTTCTCCTGCACACGCACAGCTGCATCGAACATGTTCAGGTATGGATTGCTCTTTCTTCCTGCAAGTGTTTTAACACGAAAGTGGTTCATGCCGGGGCCCACCAAGTACTTCCATTATGGATATGACGTTGATAAAATGGACACCCTCGGGTGAGAAAGAAAAAAAACGAAGAAAAAGATCCGCCGCTGGGAATCGAACCCCCCACTTTGCGGCCGCAACGGTAAACGCCCGACGCTAAGCCGACTAAGCTACCTTGGCAGTGCTGGACACTTCAGGAACGCGCCATATATCTTTTACGCATTCTCTCCCGCACAGTGCTCTCTGTTGGCGGTTTAGGTTGACAGGGCAGAGCGGGGCGGTGCCGCCGTCTGTGAGAGCTGAAAAGAAGTAATGCGTCACGATCTACACTTAGCGCTTACTCCGAGATTGCACGCGATATCGGCGGTTATGATTAAGGCGTCTCGATACCAGCGAGGGACACTGGCTGCGCTGGCGTCGCCGAGGCACTCTAGACGCACTTAAGTTCTTTGCCTTTCGCTTCGTGTTAGCGTGCGCCCGCTCATCGGCGTAGTACAGCTTCCACATGCACCAACGGGATTTCTCCGCCGCCGACTCCTTCGATTGCGAGAGCACCGACTAACAAAACCGCTGCAATACGCGTTGCAGAAAGGACACGATTTCGATGTTCGAATGTCGTGCCTTGGTCGAGCGAGACAGAGGCCAGCGGAACGCACGCGTTTGGGGCTCAAGCTACCAACCTCTGCCTCCCGTATTGCTGAAGCACAGTGTGATAGTGTATGCATGAGCACAGGCGTCGGTTATCCATTACTAGAAAGCGCACACCGTGCCGTTTCTCTCCTTAATTGACAACGCTTTGAAGAAGTGCATATCAAGTCCCAGTATTTCTTATGTGCTTGTTGACGTCATCTTTGCACGGGATGCACGATACGCTGGGTCCAAATATATGTTCACAACTTCAGCTACCACAACGTTTTAATCATGATCATGGGCGTTAGTCGTCGCGATGGAGACATGCCGCTAGGCGTCAACATTCGTGCATCCACGTCAAACGATGCTATAGCGGCCAAACACCAATAGACATTGTAGAAGCTCTCATATATCACTACACGGTAAGCACTACTTCGGTGAAGACACGTTTCATTTTCGTGTTATACCGATTCCGATGACGCAGGAATCAGCCATGTTTCATTATATTCATTCAAATGCTGAAGGACAATACTTTATTTAGCGACTTCTTTGTTAGAATGAATCACTCTTATCCCTTCAACGAACGTAACTAAACGGCAGTCCCTTCAACAAGATAAAAGTGTTGTAAATGCTGCCAAGTTACTTATTTCAGCGTAAGAGTACGTTTCAGTGCACGATAGAAACGAGCACCGAAGAAACGCAACGGTATTTTGCGTTATCTTTTGGCACTGTGCTGGTTTTAGTAAAAAACGATTCAAATCAGTGGTCCATTGATTATCGTGTTATGGAATCTTCTACGAAACTTAAATCACTTTTCTGTGACCCTTGAAACTAACGATACGCATATTACCTAACTCATGCGGTCATGGCGTAATCAAAAAGTAGAGTGGCATAAGCGCATGTGTTCTGTAATACATTTGATTGGTCGAAACCTCTTAGAAAGTAGAGGGGAGTACATAGTGTTTCGCACCATATATGACACGCTTCGACGTTCTTTACTCTATAACCTAAAGAATCTATAAAAATGGCTTATCAGAAAGCATGAAAGGCATGAATTAACGACAGTTACGTTGGCCATTTCCTTACCCTCTAATGCAAACTTATGAAACAAATGGATAAGTCCGGGCTAATAGACACCTTTAACGTACACCTAAGCGCACGGATATATCCGCATTCCACCTCAGCCAGCGATAGGCCCCGCGTATGAAACAGAAGAACTATACACGGCAACAACTCTTCTTGGCAGTACTGTGGAAGCTACAGAACCGAAACGCATGACTGCGCGCGCCAAGAAATAGTACCGATTTTTATTTTCCAGTTTGCAGAGTTACGTTGTTTGAATAAATAAAGATGTCTTCATTATAAAATGAAGCAACTATGGGAAGCCGTTGGTGCAAAAAAAAGTTATTTTACACTTAATTTTTTTCTTTTTGCATTTCTTGGACAGCACCTCGTTTCCCGCACGCCTGTTCTTGCAAAAGATGGCGTCCCCAATGGCGGCTGTATGATGTGCAGCCGCAAACTAGCCATTTCGTTCTCCGAGAACCATATACTCGAAATGTGACAGAAAGTGACTGTCAAAACAGACCAACTACATCATAGAAAACAGTGTGGGCAAACAGGACAAGACAGGCAAACAGGACTTTGCGCTGTTAATAGTTGATACCCTTTTAAAACAGACCAAGCAAGCTATCTGCGACGTCGATGCTGGGGTAAGGTGCCGTCAGCCTGAGTTGTTGACGAACGACGTGCGCCGGACTATCCCCGAGCTCGCCGGAGTGAGGGAGCGAACGGTGGCCCAAATTAAGTCTCCAAGAGTGTATGTGTTGGTAATACATATTTCATTCAAGGCTGAAGAGCCCAGTTGCTTCCCCAAAGAGCAAGAAACTGAATTTCTCGGGCGAAGCTGACAAACGGGCAAGACGATGCCACTGCGCTACCACACGTTCGGATGTACAGAGATGGAAAACATTTGGCAGCCATCACACTCTGTCAAAGTGCATGGCCAGCGAAGCTCCATAAAATAATTTACTCTTTTGAATTAAGCGTCAGCTCTCTTGAAATCATTCAATTAGCGGTATCATGGTACTTGCATCTTTTGGCTGCGGTGTGTGCTTGGAGACGCTCCTCATCTTGCACAGCTTGCATAGCTTTAGTACCGTGCTGCAATCGGCTGTCTATTTCGACTGTACCAGGGTTGAAGACTAAATTTTAACAATACGCGGAAGCTAAGCTTTACCGTTATAAAGGCTGTAAAATGATGCGAAAACCTTCTGAAAAGAGAAACATTTTCTGAACATGAGTCTGTATACGGTAAATAGACGCATCTATGCACACTGATCAGAATGTCACTGTCCCTTTCACATTTTGCATGTATACGTGTTTCTAAATGCACTAACGCTGCGATCAAGCAAAACCGAAACTGGCACAGAAATCGGCTGCAAGCTTCCGGACTACTTGCGGAGTAACAAAAATGTGCGGATGCCCTGCCTCCGTATCTTTCACTCCACTGCAAAGTTGAGGCCAAACCCTACGAGAAGCGCTGCCGGTGAAGCCATGTTGCAAGTGCGTAGTTTCTCAAATAAATGCATGAAGGCCCTGAAAATATCGAGGTACTTCTAAATTCATTGAAACGTTTGTCTGCAAACGCTATACTTTGAGGTAGATTTCTTATATACATGTCGTATATACTTTCTCAATGCTGTAAGTAATGTCCTGCACTTGAACAGTGGAATGAACTCGTTCTATTACACCGGTCGTATTAAATTAGCTAGGCAAGAACTAGCATGTCGTAACCACCGGTGCTTGATACAACATTGGACGTAGCAAAGCTCGTGAAAGTTCTTTCGACATTAAATTTTTAAAAAAGGGGTAAACAAGCTTTTAAACTCGTAGGCAGTGCTGGGCAGTATCGAAGATACATGTATCTTCGATACTATCTTAGATACTTTTCGGGTATCTTGTATCTGTATCGCGATACTTCTCGCGATACAAGCCTTGGAAATTGAAATGCTTGTTTATATCGTGCAGACATACGTACAAGCATTTGATGCTGTGCTAACACAACAGAATAGGCTGCCCTCTGAGGACGCGCGCAGGACGTTCGCACACTAGCGAACACGGTGTGGCTAGCAGACGACGCATGGAGCCATAATCAGCTGCTAAAGTTACGTCCACCGTGTGATTCACAATGCGCACTTAAGTTTAATAATTATCTTGCCAGTCTCAGTGGTTGGCTCGTGTCACTGGGACGCTGTCGCTTCGCGGTGCGCCGTCGTCGCTCCACTGTTTTGCTCGAGTGGCTCGTGTCACTACAGCAAGAGTACGGAGCGCCAACGACGTGGGCTGGGGCGTCCACCGCTGCCACCAAGGCGATTTCCTTAAACAAAAATATTACGGCGCCCGTGGAGCACTTAATAAAAAATAAAGAGAGAAGGACAACAGCGAGGTTCGAACCAACGTCCTCGCAGATCCGAGTACGACACGTACTAGCCCGCTGCGCCACTAGAGCCGATCGGTTCGGCGCGTCTAATCTCACGCTGGACGTAACTTTAAGACTTGTTATTCTTACGTCCAGACGTAACTGCGACGGCTCCTATAGTTACGTCTAGACGTAACGCTAGACACTCCGTTCTTCCTTTCCATCAAGAACCAATTATTACAGACATTCACAACTCGCATAACACATGGCCTTTAATTATCTCACGCTCGTTATCGTTGCTTATAGATTTGGCGGCGGTGCACTGAACACGGGGACATCGCAGAAACAAAAGCGGCAACGACTTGCACATGAATAACTTTCTGCAACACTCTACACAACGCGACCACGTCCCCACGGTTACACCACGGCCAGAGGCGGTTCGCGCGCACACAGTTCACGCTCAAAACCAACACCAGTAGTGCCTTCTCTGCCAACACCCACCACACCACGCAGAAATAAACGGCGGCCTGAACGCTACTCTGCTGCCACCTACTTATACACTTCAAGCCAAGTCAAGCCGGTTTCAAGCGGCTATATGGGTGAACCGAACGCTTTACCCCACCTACCGTCTCCTGCCACCCGCGCGCACGAGACGCGGCCTTTTTTTAGTTTCGTCAGTGCCATGACACTTGGCACTTAGCCACTCTCCTGTGCCGCGTACTACAATGCGTGCGGCATCTTTTGCACACATGCTGATGCCGCTGTAAAGTCATTATCGAAGTTCCTCTTGTGTGATCCTTCGTTACGAAGTCTGAAGAATGCAAGAATGGCGGGTTGCTTTGCCTCTCGTAGCTTTCACACTTAGTCGATTTGAAGGATCTCGTGAATGTAGAGAGAGAGAGAGAATAAGTTGAAAGAAAGGCAGGGAGGTTAACCAGGCCTGAGGCTACCCTGCACTGGGGAAGGGCGGAGGGCCAATAAAACTTAGAGAGATGAGGAGAGAAAAGTTACTGTTGCCGTCGACGCAACCGTGGTTCTGCGCTTGACATCACAGGCGGTGAGTCAGTCCCGTGGCTGAAACTACAGCAGCGCATTCGTTGCTTTATGCAACTTGTATGCGCGGTCCCATGCAACCAAAAATCTTGTCGACGGTGAAGTCGTGGTGGTGCTGCTAGTGCTCTCAAGCAACAGACTTCTGAAGGCTTGCGAGAACTGGAGTGATTGTGTCCAGCAGTTGCAACAGCTATAGCACAAACGGTGCCGATGCTGGATTTAACAGAACAAGCATTCACCTAACAGACGCTATCTTGGCTTACGTCTGTTTTTCTTTTATTCAAAGAGTTTTTAAAGCCATAATTTCATTGTTAGCAGAAGTTATTTATTAGCTGTCCGTCTTTTCTATCCCGTACACTACCTAAGTCCCTATATTGTTTTTTTTTTCTTCCGGTCTGCTTACTGCAATATGCCTTTAACGTGCTGCCAATGTAACCTCTGTGCTTTATTCCTAGTTTTAACTCTCTGCGTCATTTCTGCCGCTGTTCTTCTTCAAGTGGAATATAACTTTATATACTTATATACGACTTGAATTTATTGTTATGTAAAGGTGATGTTGAGAACAAATATATAATAATCTGGGCGCGCCTGGAGTATACAGTAACGATAATTCTGCTTACTGTTAACTAAATTAGCAAATTTGAGTTTGCATTAAAATAACGTAAATTATTAGGCGCCATCTTAAATACTTTGGCAAAGATATTCGAGAAACACTGTTATGCCAAATGTTCCGTTTTTCTCATGAGCGTCCCAAAGAGTCGTTTTACGCCATTTTACATAGGCACTGAATTTAATTATCGTAGCTATTAGGAGTTACTCGCCGCCGTGGTCTAGTGCTTATGGCGCTTGACTGCTGGCCCGAAGGTCACGGTAGCCGGATTTCGATGGAGGAAATATGGTAGAGGCCCGTGTGCTGAAATGTAGGTTTTAGAACCCCAGGTGGTCAACATTTCCGGAGCCCTCCATACAACCTCTTTCATAATCATATCGTGGTTTTTCGACGTAAAACGCAACAGTTATTATTAGCTCCTAGGGGTGTCTCCTGTATCGTATTTCTCTACTTATTCGCTGTGTTTGATACGGAACCACTTTTCTATTTTACTTAGATATATTTGTTTTCGTTGTTTAGGCTTTCCTGAATCCTTTTTACTGTTGCTAATTGCCAGGTAATCGGATCTATAAGTGTCAATAATGCGAATAGCGGCGGTGTCCTACAGCGCTTTGCGCAACTGTACAATGCGTCTGAAACGTTTCTGGGTTGCACATGTTCTTGGTGACGTAACACCTGTCCGGTGATCCGTTATTGCGAAAACCGTAATATGTTTACCGGCAAGGTAGAACTCCACAGCGGTATTTGCACCATCGTGCGGAGGCTTCTTATTCGCAATGCCCACGAACTGTAGGTGGCGCGCCGTGCTTTTCAAGATGGCGCCAGGAGGAGGGTCAACCCGTTTGTTAGCATAGGAACAGATAGGACGTGCGGACGTACGCGGCCCATGCCACTCAGACCGGATGAAGTCATGAGCTGCGCTGAAATGGATATGAGACTAAAATACTTTCTCAAACCATGGAAAGTGCTAAGTACTCACCACCTAATTGGTGGTGAGTAATTGGTGGTGAGCTTCGCCATTAAGCCACCATGACAATACATGTCACATGTATTGTCAAAACTGTAAATAAACATCAAACTTCAAACAGACGACGATGAGGAGGACGACGAGAACGAGGACGATGATGGCGACGTCATCGCGCAGCACGTGCGGCAAGCGTGCGAATGCGAGGAGACGACGCGAACAGAGCGGAAGTGCGTCACACTTCTGTGTGCTGACGTGATCGAGCGCTGCAGCCGCTAGGTGGTGATAGTTGCACCCGGAGGCTTGTCGTTTTTGAAACCGAAACTGACACTGGTCGGTAATGAGGAGCCTGTAATTAACTATCTGTCGCGCGCTGCAGCAAACGATGTGCCGTGTTATGACTAGCAGGCCCCCAGCAACACATTGCAGCAAAAAAACGCGAGGCCAAAATTTTTGTGTCAGTAGAGTACCCCTTAACAAATTTGAGAATGTGTCGAAGTATCTTAAGATACAATTGGAATGTATCGTATCGGATATAATCAGTTTTGCAGTACCTTGTATCTGTATCCCATATACTTCTTGTCTGAGTATCTTGTATAGTATCGCGATACAATTTCAAAGTGTCTTTGCCCAGCCCTGCTCGTAGGTCTCGATATACTTTACTGAAGAGTACCTTTATGTGCACATCCAGCCTAGCGGTTCACAGGGCAGCAGTAAAATCGGGGAAACAAAGGAAACACCACGTGAAAAAAAAAATCAAGGGGCTGATTTCAATAATAATAATATCTGGGGTTTAACGTCCCAAAACCAAGATATGATTGAGAGACGCCGTAGTGGAGGGCTCCGGAAATTTTGACCACCTCGGGTTCTTTAACGTGCACCCAAATCTAAGTACACGGGCCTCAAACATTTTCGCCTCCATCGAAAATGCAGCCGCCGCGGCCGGGATTCGATCCCGCGACCTTCGGGTCAGCAGTCGAGCGCCACAACCACTAGACCACCGTGGCGGGGCAGGGGCTGACTTCAGATACACTTATATGATGCGTAAGGAAAGCTATAATAGTGCGAGAAAAAGATGGCAAAAGTAAAATGTGCAGTTTGACTAGCGAAGTCAACGATCCTAATAGGAGGTTCGCCGTAGTAAACGACTGAATACGTCCTACTATTTTGGGTTCTTGAACTGCCTCCCAGTGCACGACACTCGAGAGTTGCATTAAGCCACCATGTTAGCGCGGTTTTCGCAGTCGAAATCTGCCTTGAAGTCAAAATCTGCCTTAAAGTGAATGTCTTTGTGCTATCCGAAAGCAGCAGCTCTCAACAGAGACTTTAGGTTGGATATATTTGAATATCAATTATGAAAAGGCCTAGCTATAAAGCATTTTCAGCAGCACAACGGCTCAAGCAGCGAGGCGGTGTTTAATAAGTACATTGAAACTGCTTGAACCTCGTGAGGGCTGGATGAACAACTTCGCGACGGTTTCGCTCACTTTCCAACGTGCACTTCCTCTTCTCGGAGTCCAAATACGTGCAGTGCCGCGAAAGCTACACTGCAATAAAAATTGCCCTATTTTACGACAAAATTTGGTGGTATATTGTGACCGAACACTTTTTCATAACTTAAAAACGACCTTTCTATTAGACGGCCAGTGCGTTTTGTAGAAACCGTTCAACACGATATAGGTGCAGTCGTACTTAGGAAACAGAAGGTTTCGTAACCATAGGCGTGCGCACAGGGGGGGGGGGGGGGGGGGGCAGGCGGGGCGGCCGCCTCCCCTAATCATCTGAGAGGGGAGGCGCAAAATCCGACCCGTACATTTACCCTTCTAGTCACCTAAGAGAGGGGGGGGGGCGCAAAATCTTCCCCATACATTGACTTAGTAGGGTGGGGGAGGGCGCTGAGATGAACCTATGCCCCCCCTAATGGGGAACCCTACGCACGCCTATGTTCGTAACCATGCTTGTGCTTAACGAGTGAACCGTTAAGATAGGGGTGTGCCAATAGTTCGAAAACAGAAGGCCCCGTCTTCTGTATCCGTACTCTACGAGCCGTCCGTAAGAATACAAAGTGTGCCAATAGTTCGACAACAGAAGACCCCGTCTTGTGTGTCTACACCCTACGGGCGAGCTGTTAAAATAGTGTTTTGCAATAATGAGAAAATGTAAGACCCTTTACACTGCATCTATGCTGTAAAAGAATGCTGTGTACATTGCTCCTTCAGTGAGCAGCAGTTGATGCTCACAAACAACAGATCAATTGTTGTTGAAGACACCTCCTGGAATGATGCATCGCAAATACGTCAAAAGCACCAACAAAACTTATTTTATTTAATTGTACAGTAGCAGACATCTTGAACAATGATGTGACTTCATACTTCATAAAATGGCGCAAGAAGGTGCGCTATTCTCAAAAGCAGTGACGAACCTTGAAAAACAAGCTGTCTGCAAGGTGAAGCGCCAATATGTCCTTCCGCAACAGGCATGGGGTAAGCAGGGCTTGTTCCTGCAGTTGAATAAATTAAGCATTGCTACTTACGAAATATATCCTTTAATGTCGATAATGCTGGACCAAACAAAGAAATATTTAAAATCACACAAATCAGGGTTCGTACAGGGTTGAAAGCAGAAAATTCAAGGATATTCAAGGGCCTGTCACGCGTTTTTCAAGGGCTAAAAAGCCGTACCCAAACGAGAATATTTTTTTACCATAACAATGTTTCAAATTCTGGCTAAATTTATCGCACTTATACATATACAGTTGAAACTGAATTGAACGACGCCATCACCACGCTCCAACTATTTTGTTAAATCGGGAAGTTTGTAAAATCGAGAAAAGGGTCTCTCAGTCCTTCGAAACCTAAAATTGTAACAGAGACGCCCAAAATCTACCTCGGCATTGTTTTTGCCGCTTACCCACGCGTGCTCGTGTCAAACGTCCGTGGAGGTGCACCGAACATTGAGCGTCACATATGTGGTCCAGGCGAAGCAGGCCAGGTAGACTGTCACGTGAAATATGACATGCAGCCAAAATACAAAGACGGGGAGAACGAATGCAGTGATTATGCGAGCAGGGCGAGCAAGAAAGTTGCGAGGAGATGATCAGTGTTGTCTATCGTATTAATCATGAAATAACGAACGCACACATTAGGGTTCATCTTGGAGCATTATCAGCAACAATAAACCACGGCCACTCGGTGCAGCATCTGGTACGTTTTGAGGCCACTGTTCCGTGCAAGTGGGTGGCGTGTAACCTTGACAAAGTAAAGCCAGGCTCGTGACTATGGTTAACAGACGTTTTAACGCAAGAGCGTTAATGCCTGCGCTTCAAGAGAAAAATCCATCTGTATAAAAAATTGCAGGAAATTAGCACTTTTTCAAAAAAAAAAAATCCACGCATATCCCCAAAGTGAATGATGATGAGTGGGCGAAGCACTGGAGTCGTTCGGTAACCGTGAATCTCCCGTGACATTGCCCACTTGCGCATGTAAATGAGTGACAACGCGTGTGTGCAGTTATATAGAATCTGTTTTATTGGACATAACTCGTATGTCGTGTTCAGTTGTAGATTCCGTTTTGCCTTCATCTTTACTGCTTTGCGGTCGGTGAAATGTAGAGCCAATGGTTCTTGGATCGGATCTAGCCTGAAGTTGGCAAAGACGACGTCGCGCGGCGCCGCGCCCGAGAACGGTATATTAGGGGCGAAGCTCCTTAAGGCGGCACCCGTTCGTCCCTCGTAGTCGTAGTAGTCGTAGTGCGTAACCAGTCTTACGCTTTGACCTCTAAGGTGGTGCCGGTGGGAGATTTTTCCTGTGCGTTGTTGAACAATAAAAAATTCGCAGCGTGCGCGTTAACTAAAAGCCGAATTCTCCTGTCTCTCATTCCCCATTAGCAGCCATTGGCATGTTCCAGTAGGAAACGCTAGTAGAAGTAGAAGTGTAAGTGTTAGCTAAAAGCCGACTTCTTCTGTCTCTCATTCCCATTAGCAGCCATTGTTTACCTCCAAGGTAGTGCCTGGTGAGATTTCTCCTGTGCGTGATTAAACAATAAAAATTTTGTTCAAAACGCCGTTGATTGATGAAATAAACCAACGAAAGACGCCAGATGTTTTGTAAAAGCAAAGCGAAAGAACGCCAGATGTTTCTAAAGCAAAACGAAAAGACGCCAGCTGCTTAACGAAAGACGCCAGATGTTTTCTAAAGCAATGGTTTTCTAAACAATGAAAATTCACAGCGTACATGTAAAATTAAAGTGAGCTGCAAGTCGTCATAACTCATCGAACCTTTAGTATAAACGCGCCCGATCTCACGTCGGTGATGATGTACTGGGCAGAATTCACGGAAGATTCACGGTTTACCGATGAACCTCCGCAGCTTCGCCCACTCATCATCATTCACTCCGTGGATATGCTGTGATTTTTTTGGGACCATGTGCGCGCTACTCGCAATCTGCCCTTACAAACATTCATTTCGACAGTCTATAGGCTGTCTAAACCCATTTTTAGAGTGTCTATAGACTGTCTAAATATATTTTTGTAAGGGTGTAGCCGGTTTTGCGCATATTGTCACCTGTTAATCGATGCGCTTGTTTTCGACCACCTTTCGAGTGGCGCCGCGCCGAGTACAGTCTACTTTTAAACCATATGCGCGCTAAGCTCGGTTTGTTTTGCACCTGCGCTTCGACTCTAGACTACGGCGGACGGACGGACATTGTGAGGTCTTAACGTGCTTCGCCCCTAAAACCGTGTTGAATCGGTTTTGTTTCCAAGTTAGTTTCGGTAATTTGGATTGAGAACAACGTTGAACCTTACGAGTACTGCCCGGGAATGCATATTTTTTCCTTAGATTTGGAACTATGTAAAATCAGGTTTTGTTATATCTGAATCATTGTACTGCAGAAACCACATGCGCCGCTCGCTTGACGGAAAAAAAATTGGGGGACACTTAAGCTTCGCCTTTAAGAGTTGAACGCGATAGCGAAATCCGGCCCCCAGTGCGCACTTCAACCACTAAGTGCATACTTATGAATGTGTATTGTTACACACACACACACGCACGCACGCGCGCGAATTGTACAGGCTTTCGATCTAAAGCAAGAGTCGCATGGCCTCCAAGATATACGCCGCGCGCCCGCCCTCTCGGATGCCATGAAAAGTCGAGACATATTTCTCACAATGCCTCACAGATGGCAGCACATTATCTAGCGTTTGCTGCGTTAGCTTGATATCTTTTCCGCTAGATGGACATAGTTGTCCGTTTTTAGAGCTGTTTGAAAGTTCGTGTGTGTATTTAGCGGCGATGGCTGCACTATCCCGGCCTTTTTCGACGTAGTTTGATGGCCTCGCGATTGCGCCTACAAATCGCCGTATGGGCTCGTTTTTGTCGTGACACCTGCCGAACAAAATGCGTTGAGACTCCTTTCACTACATGACATTTATGTAGTGTTTTTTTTTCGAATCAGCTGCAATTAAAATTGTGGCTTTGTGGTAAGACACCTGCCTGCCACGCGAACGGCCCGGGTTCGATCCTCATTGGGACCGAAGATTTTATCGTTTACTTTATTTGCTACTTTCTCGATTTTTCGCTCACGGATGATTTTTCGCTCACAACCAACGGTGCCGACGCCGACAGCGGAATTCCTGCGACACGAGCTCTCTAACGCTATCGCGTTAAAAAGCAGCATAAATGCCGGAGACAAGAGCGTCTTAAAATAGTTTGGATGCGAGCTCATTTGTACTTATCCGTCGTACAAAGACAGCGCTGGTTTAAACAGGGACATAGAAACAGCATACGAGGACGGGCGCTGACTGCCAACAAAGCCTTTATTGCGCGTGCGCAAATATATAGCTTATGAACGAAAAAGGGGGGTGGTGGAAGAAGATGGCTGCTGTTGCACGAGGTACTGATGATAAAAGCAGGCGGGTAGATGGTTAAGATTGCTGTAGGAAGATGTATTCCTTATCAGAAAGGGTGAGTGACAGAGTGGTGACACACACCAAGCCTTTGCGCATCATCGTGAAAGTCTCGAAAATTTCTGGAGCGCGATTGTCTTTGTACATGCGAAGTACCTTGGTGTCTGAAGCTGAGGAGCGCACCCGAATTTCGCACAGTGAATCGCCAGATTACTGCAGTGCTTCTTCACGTTATTCGCGTGTTCCCGCAAGCGGTCGTTTAGGCAGTGTCCTGTCTAGCCGACGTACGTCCCGCGACAAGCGGTTGTCTCTTCATACACTGTTCCCGTTTTGCATTTCACTAGGGACGAAACGTAGTTCTTCCTGCAGGGAATGCGGTCACAGTGGCTCCCGTTCACACGTTTGCACAACCAGACAGTTTAGAGCGCGCACGCCTCTAGCAGGCGAGAAATCTTCGCGAATTACATAGTCTTGATCGTTTAACCTTGATCTGGAATACAAAATGTGTTCTTAACATTAAATCTAGCAAATGCCATGATAATTGGTCGGTTCCTTTCCTCACAGTACTTTACTAATCTGTGGGCATGTTCAATATCTTACGTTGTGACAGTCTGATCCAGCTCTTCCTTAAAAAAAACGTGATAGCATTTTCCTCGAACTCGCGCCAGCTTTTATTTGCATGGTCAGGCAGTCCAAACATTATCAAGTTGTTCCTGCGAGACCTGTTGCTGCTATCCTCGAAAGACGCCGCGACTTCAACCAGTCTCCGTCGGTTTCCAGATGAGCTTTTTTTTCACTCTAAGAAAGCCGCTTTGGAGAGCAGCAACGGTACTCTGCAGTTCCTGAAGCGAAGTAGCAAAAGCAGACTGCTGTTTCTTCACTACCTCTAGCTCGTCGAAAAAACGCGTCTGACCCTGCTCTAGCCTGCCAACAATTTCATAAATGCCTTCAAGACTAGCACTTTCGCTTTTACTTCCGGTAACCGAAAAAGGGCCAGGGTTCAGTTCCATATCTCCGGAGAGGTGACCGAACCAGGGCCAGGGTTCAGTTCCACGACTGCGGAGAGTAGTAAGAGCAATACATCAAAGACTCGAGAGGTAAACGCACGCAAACACATGCACGTTTTTAAACACTGAAATAGGCAGTCTGGGCACGACACCGCTATCAAACGTCGATTCGAACATCGGTAACAAGACTCAATGTTTCGATAACTAACCTGCGCGAAAAGGCGAGGTAAGCTCATGTCGGCAGCGATGTCACGCCCAGCAGCAGTCCGTCGAAGTGATACTCAAGTAGTGCCTCCGCCCCCGCAGTATTAGTTGACGAAGGTGGTTGCCAGGCCAGATGCTTGAATGAATCCAACGTTGGCACTTGCCAGTCCTTTACCAGAAGAAACAACGTCACCAAGAGATCACATGTATCTCTCGGCAACATAGAATCTGAATGTGATGGCAGGCCTCCGCTCACACTTAAGAAGAAGCCAGGCAAAAGAATCAGCAGAGTTCCGAAAAGAACCTACGCGAAAAGGCGAGGTAAGCTCATGTCACGCCCCAGCAGCAGTCCGTCGACGTGACGCTTAAGTAGTGCCTTCGCCCCGCAGTATCAGTTGACGAAGGTGGTTGACGAAGGCCAGATGCTTGAATGAATCCAACGTTGGCATTTGCTTGTTGTTTACCAGAAGAAACGACGTCACCATGGGATCACACGAATCTGTCCGCAACGTAGAATCTGAATGCGATGCAGACCTCCGCTCACATTGAAGAAGCTAGGCAACGGAATCAGCAGAGTTCCGAAAAGAACCTGCGCGAAAAGGCGATGTAAGCCCATGTCGGCAGCGATGTCACGCATCGCCGCCGACATGAGTTGGTATATGGCTGGAGCAGTGTAGGAGTAGGACGATTTAGTTATGTACTGAGCTGAGAGGTTCAAGTTTGCTTGCAGTGACTACAGTTCGCACATTTGTATATTTCAGAGTGTCAAGTCCCTAAATGTAGTCATGGTGCGCTAACGAACTGATTGCCCGCCTATTTATTAGGAACATCCCAATAGGGGATATTCATACTGCTTGGTGCTCTGGCAACACTGGACGCGTCCGCCATTTTTCTGTTGGGCGCCGTCGCGGAATCGTCTGCTAGCGTCTCCATAGGGACAGCCCACGGAGAGGCTGAGCCGCAGTCGTTGGCGAAGCTTTCGGACCACACAAATGCGGCTGTTTCTTTCGTCATCCAGCGCCGAACGGTCAGCGGACCTCACTGCGTTGCCACAAACCGACAAGAACTCAATATCGGAGCTCTGCGTGCTCAGAAACTCATCCGGACGGCAGCTGCACCAAGCGCACCGCTTCGCAAAGCCGAACTGCTGCTCACTAGTGGCGTGCGCTTCCGATCTCAGGTAGGCATTCAGGAAAAGTGTTCGTTGCAGGGGAGATGTGACTGTCAAACTTCTAAGATAACCTTGGACTGCAATACACTCCATTGCATTTCCCGCTGTGATTTTATACACGCGTCATTAACACTCGTCAGATATCGACACCACGTTGTTTCTGCGGACCTGTGCAACGCTGCGCTGCTTTCTTTGGCTCATTTCTTTAGCCACGGGCATCTCCACACCCTCCGCAGCAGCGAGGGTTGTAGTTTTTTCGAAATAAACCAGGCATAGATATGTACATGAGCTATGTGCCGCAAACAAAAAAAAAACCACCACCATATCCACGAAGTGAATCATGTTAGAGGAGCTTGTTTGGAGATGATCGGGTAACCCGCGAATCCTCTACCATCACATATAGACGTGACAATGTTGTTATATATACATTAGCCCTCTTCGCTTCGGCCTCGCGGGCTCTCACCGCAGGGCCCTGGCGGCGAGCCCGCCGCGCAGCAACATTGGCTGGGGTGGTCATGCTGCGGAGCGCCAACGAAGAGTGTTCACTGACTGAGGCTCTCGGCGAAGAGAAAGGAATCGCGCCAAACGTGAGCGCCAAACGAGAGGCGCGGCCCTTGTTCACTGAGTGAGCTTCCGGCGAAGAGGAAAGGACGCGCGCGAAACGCGAGCACAAAATAAAAGACGTGGCCTCTAGCGGTCACCTACCTAACTAACGCATGCGCCAGCATGGTTTGTGCGCCACCGTGTGCGCCGCCTTGAGCGGCGGCGCACCATGTAGTGAGCCATTCTGAAATCTCCGGAGCGTGTACACGCCGGGACGACAACGGAACCAAGGCGCCAGCATAAGGAGCAAGCCCCTTTAAACAAGTTAACTGATCGCGCGGTTGGAACGGGACACAAACAGAGCGGCCCAAATAATTGCTCTGTTATGCGAACTGGTTGTTTATAATTAGTATGTGGTCGTAATCTATTGCGCGGTATTAGTATTTGTCGTTTCGTTTTTCTTGAACGCTCTTACGTGTGCGTTCAGTGAATATCTTTTTTTAAATACTGCGCTCTTTCCTTTCGCATGCGACGGAAGCGTGTATAAACGCGCCTCCCTGGTTATGCACGGAGGCGCGCGCATGCACGCGATCAGCGGAACGATGAGTGTCATGATCTACCGAACAAACAGCTCCACTATACTGTACGGTTCCCTAATCTTTGCTGCGTATTCGCAGCGCATGCTGGGCGAAGAAAGCAATATCAAAAAAAATTCCGGTAGACTCCCAAGCGTTGTGGGAACCGGTTTTATGCGAAGCAGTCAGCGAGTACTTCTATTCTGTACTATATGAGTTTCAGGCGAGCGTTACGCAGGGTAATCGACGTGTTTTTCTAAGTGTACTAGCTATGTGCCATCGTGAGCCTACAGCACGGCGACAAACGCTGGGGTTTAAAGGGTAACTTATGGTGCCACATAACGTCAGCCTCACGTTAGAGTACATAAGTCAGTTTTATCGAAACCTAAGTGCGCTTTAAAGAGACACTACAGGCCAATATTGAGGACGACCAATGGTATATTGAAACAGCGTGTCCCAGACTAACCCTTCGTAGTACTACGTTTGTGCTAAGGAAGTGCTTATTTTGAAATAAAATCACGATTTTAGTGGTCCGCATGCGGTTCACGCACTTCATATCATCCGCCTGAAGGCGGTCTTTCTGACGTCACTGTTTGCCATGTGCACCAAGGTTGCCCGCCCTTACTGCGCTGGCGGCATGCACCATTCGGGCATCCGGTAACATCACATGCATGCGTGCATTTTGTCGAACTTTCTGTCACAGCGACATTCACGAGCGTGCAAAACACACGCGGCAGTACTAGATACCGAAACTACCACTTAGACGCGACCGCATGAGGGAAGCCGGGCGCCGGGCGAAGCGCAGTTCAGCGAAAACGGAACCTTTGAACCACGCGCGCCGTTCCCCATGGCAACGCCAAAGAGGTTTTTTTTCCACGAATCAAACTTAAACGAACAAGCTGCATTTTATTACGTCTATTGATGCACGGAAGGTTCTTTTTAACACGAAAGTGTTTTATGCCGGGACTTCAGTGACGCAGTGCAAGACTTCAGTGACACATTTCCGTCACGGAAATGACGTAGAAAAATGTACACGATCAGATGGCAAAGAAAAGAATGTTTCGACAAAGGGCATCGAACCCACGACCGCTCGGTCCGCAACAACAGATGCGGGGCTCGCTATCCACTGCGCCACGGTCACAGACTCTAGGGGCTTTACAAACGCGCCTTTTAAATCTACCACTCTCCCGGTCGGCGGGGTGTTGGTGTCCTCTGGGAGCGGTAAAGTAAAGTATTTCTTCATTACTGTGGCCTCCGCGAATAACAACTGCAACGCGTTACACGTACGTATCACTCGGCGCGTTTTCAATAGAATTTCAATTTTGTCAATGCCTTAACACACCGCGAGGTGGCGACCTCAGCCCAAGCGTCGTAAAAGCGTCGGCCTCGCTCATAGCATCACGCTAATCTAAACCAAAAATAGCTCTGCGACGCGCGCCTGCCTCACCTGGCTGTAACATCGCGTTCCCCGCTCACGCGCTCGCCCCGAGAAAAATTGCGGCCGGGCTACCGGGCCGGCACGACGCGCTTTGCGTTTCTCTCTAGTCTGGCCATGGTGTTCAATCACATTTTAACATGCCGAGGGATGGTGACCAAGATCTGCGTCCAATATGCGACGGTCTTCTGGCTATCACACCTCGTTGTCCGATTATGCTTTCACCGTTAACTACTACAGGTACCACAAGGGTTTGTTCATCATTGAACATGGATGTTAGTCGTCGGCATGGAGATTGTACCACTAAGCATCAAATGGTGTTGCATCGACGTTTTAACGCGGTGCTATAGCTGCCAGACATCAATTATACATTGTGCGATCTCTATTATATCAATGTACAGTAACGGTATTCTACTTCTTCTTGAGGAAAGTTTTACTTTTCGTTGTTATTCCAATTCCTATGCCGGAGGATTCAACCATGTTTTTTTTTATTGCAGCTAGTTCGACCCTATTAGTAGTGATTAACTGTTAATCGGACACTTCTCACACCAACGGGATCATTTCCAAAATTGTCCCACTTCAGTAGGCACGTTCGTGTTGTGATACATTTAGCTTAATTTATCTGTAATTAGGGCACTGCTGTTGGTAATATTGCCGTGTTAGGACGTTTGTCATACATGAGCTGTCACTCTGAACACAATTGTTATTTGCCCTTAGTTGTCCAGTTTTAAGATCAATCTTGTGAATATTACACTAACTTTTCCTTAATGTATTCCACCGGAGTATACAGCAATGCTTCAGTATAGCTTGCTGAATCATAAGAATACAAATGTAATGTTTGTTTCTACTGCTAAAAAGCGGAGCCAACACTGTAACCACAGACGTTAACCTGATATGACGCCTGTATCGTGGGAGTACGTATGTAGTGTTTATTGCTTTCTTGTAAAATTAGATAGCCAGCACCACAAACACAACTGACGTTGCACCGCGGATTACGCCTGCATAGCCTGTTTTCAAACCAGTTTTATAGACATGGCGTGGCTCTGTGGTAGAATACCTGGTTGTCACGCAGAATGCTTGGTTTGAATTCCTGCTGGGATCCTAATTATTATTCTTTTCATTCGTCGGGTCAACGCTGCCGATGTCGGTTTTTCTTAACGCTCTCTCTTTTAAATTACCAATGTCTGTTCTTGCCGTTCCTTCTGGGTAGATATCAACTGTCAATCACCTTGGCGCATACCCGTCACACCGCGGCCCGTAGTACACATGTT